>NW_027180645.1:0-57000 GCF_040956055.1 Brachionichthys hirsutus | reverse complement strand
GGGATAGCTGCTACTGGATACTGGGATAGCTGCTACTGGCTACTGGGATAGCTGCTACTGGCTACTGGGATAGCTGCTACTGGATACTGGGATAGCTGCTGCTGGCTACTGGGATAGCTGCTACTGGATACTGGGATAGCTGCTACTGGCTACTGGGATAGCTGCTACTGGATACTGGGATAGCTGCTACTGGCTACTGGGATAGCTGCTACTGGATACTGGGATAGCTGCTACTGGATACTGAGATAGCTGCTACTGGATACTGGGATAGCTGCTACTGGCTACTGGGATAGCTGCTGACTGGCTACTGGGATAGCTGCTACTGGCTACTGGGATAGCTGCTACTGGATACTGAGATAGATGCTGACTGGCTACTGGGATAGCTGCAGACTGGATACTGGGATAGCTGCAGACTGGATACTGGGATAGCTGCCACTGGCTACTGGGATAGCTGCAACTGGATACTGGGATAGATGCTGACTGGCTACTGGAATAGCTGCTACTGGATACTGGGATAGCTGCTACTGGCTACTGGGATAGCTGCTACTGGATACTGGGATAGCTGCTACTGGATACTGGGATAGCTGCTACTGGCTACTGGGATAGCTGCTACTGGATACTGGGATAGCTGCTACTGGCTACTGGGATAGCTGCTACTGGATACTGGGATAGCTGCTACTGGATACTGGGATAGCTGCTACTGGCTACTGGGATAGCTGATACTGGATACTGGGATAGCTGCTACTGGCTACTGGGATAGCTGCTACTGGATACTGGGATAACTGCTACTGGATACTGGGATAGCTGCTACTGGCTACTGGGATAGCTGCTACTGGATACTGGGATAGCTGCTACTGGCTACTGGGATAGCTGCTACTGGATACTGGGATAGCTGCTACTGGCTACTGGGATCGCTGCTACTGGCTACTGGGATAGCTGCTACTGGATACTGGGATAGCTGCTACTGGCTACTGGGATAGCTGCTACTGGCTACTGGGATAGCTGCTACTGGATACTGGGATAGCTGCTACTGGCTACTGGGATAGCTGCTACTGGATACCGGGATAGCTGCTACTGGCTACTGGGATAGCTGCTACTGGCTACTGGGATAGCTGCTACTGGATACTGGGATAGCTGCTACTGGCTACTGGGATAGCTGCTACTGGCTACTGGGATAGCTGCTACTGGATACTGGGATAGCTGCTACTGGCTACTGGGATAGCTGCTACTGGCTACTGGGATAGCTGCTACTGGCTACTGGGATAGCTGCTACTGGGTATTGGGATAGCTGCTACTGGCTACTGGGATAGCTGCTACTGGATACCGGGATAGCTGCTACTGGCTACTGGGATAGCTGCTACTGGCTACTGGGATAGCTGCTACTGGCTACTGGGATAGCTGCTACTGGCTACTGGGATAGCTGCTACTGGATACTGGGATAGCTGCTACTGGCTACTTGGATAGCTGCTACTGGATACTGGGATAGCTGCTACTGGCTACTGGGATAGCTGCTACTGGCTACTGGGATAGCTGCTACTGGATACTGGGATAGCTGCTACTGGCTACTGGGATAGCTGCTACTGGATACTGGGATAGCTGCTACTGGCTACTGGGATAGCTGCTACTGGATACTGGGATAGCTGCTACTGGCTACTGGGATAGCTGCTACTGGATACTGGGATAGCTGCTACTGGATACTGAGATAGCTGCTACTGGATACTGGGATAGCTGCTGACTGGCTACTGGGATAGCTGCTACTGGATACTGAGATAGATGCTGACTGGCTACTGGGATAGCTGCTACTGGATACTGGGATAGCTGCTACTGGCTACTGGGATAGCTGCTACTGGCTACTGGGATAGCTGCTACTGGATACTGGGATAGCTGCTACTGGATACTGAGATAGCTGCTACTGGATACTGGGATAGCTGCTACTGGCTACTGGGATAGCTGCTGACTGGCTACTGGGATAGCTGCTACTGGCTACTGGGATAGCTGCTACTGGCTACTGGGATAGCTGCTACTGGATACTGGGATAGCTGCTACTGGCTACTGGGATAGCTGCTACTGGATACTGGGATAGCTGCTACTGGATACTGAGATAGCTGCTACTGGATACTGGGATAGCTGCTACTGGCTACTGGGATAGCTGCTGACTGGCTACTGGGATAGCTGCTACTGGCTACTGGGATAGCTGCTACTGGATACTGAGATAGATGCTGACTGGCTACTGGGATAGCTGCTACTGGATACTGGGATAGCTGCTACTGGCTACTGGGATAGCTGCTACTGGCTACTGGGATAGCTGCTACTGGCTACTGGGATAGCTGCTACTGGATACTGGGATAGCTGCTACTGGCTACTGGGATAGCTGCTACTGGATACTGGGATAGCTGCTACTGGCTACTGGGATAGCTGCTACTGGCTACTGGGATAGCTGCTACTGGATACTGGGATAGCTGCTACTGGCTACTGGGATAGCTGCTACTGGATACTGGGATAGCTGCTACTGGCTACTGGGATAGCTGCTACTGGATACTGGGATAGCTGCTACTGGCTACTGGGATAGCTGCTACTGGATACTGGGATAGCTGCTACTGGATACTGAGATAGCTGCTACTGGATACTGGGATAGCTGCTACTGGCTACTGGGATAGCTGCTGACTGGCTACTGGGATAGCTGCTACTGGCTACTGGGATAGCTGCTACTGGATACTGAGATAGATGCTGACTGGCTACTGGGATAGCTGCAGACTGGATACTGGGATAGCTGCAGACTGGATACTGGGATAGCTGCCACTGGCTACTGGGATAGCTGCAACTGGATACTGGGATAGATGCTGACTGGCTACTGGAATAGCTGCTACTGGATACTGGGATAGCTGCTACTGGCTACTGGGATAGCTGCTACTGGATACTGGGATAGCTGCTACTGGATACTGGGATAGCTGCTACTGGCTACTGGGATAGCTGCTACTGGATACTGGGATAGCTGCTACTGGCTACTGGGATAGCTGCTACTGGATACTGGGATAGCTGCTACTGGCTACTGGGATAGCTGATACTGGATACTGGGATAGCTGCTACTGGCTACTGGGATAGCTGCTACTGGATACTGGGATAACTGCTACTGGATACTGGGATAGCTGCTACTGGCTACTGGGATAGCTGCTACTGGATACTGGGATAGCTGCTACTGGCTACTGGGATAGCTGCTGACTGGCTACTGGGATAGCTGCTACTGGCTACTGGGATAGCTGCTACTGGATACTGAGATAGATGCTGACTGGCTACTGGGATAGCTGCTACTGGATACTGGGATAGCTGCTACTGGATACTGGGATAGCTGCTACTGGCTACTGGGATAGCTGCTACTGGCTACTGGGATAGCTGCTACTGGATACTGGGATAGCTGCTACTGGATACTGAGATAGCTGCTACTGGATACTGGGATAGCTGCTACTGGCTACTGGGATAGCTGCTGACTGGCTACTGGGATAGCTGCTACTGGCTACTGGGATAGCTGCTACTGGATACTGAGATAGATGCTGACTGGCTACTGGGATAGCTGCAGACTGGATACTGGGATAGCTGCAGACTGGATACTGGGATAGCTGCCACTGGCTACTGGGATAGCTGCTACTGGATACTGGGATAGATGCTGACTGGCTACTGGGATAGCTGCCACTGGATACTGGGATAGCTGCTACTGGCTACTGGGATAGCTGCTACTGGATACTGGGATAGCTGCTACTGGCTACTGGGATCACTGCTACTGGCTACTGGGATAGCTGCTACTGGATACTGGGATAGCTGCTACTGGCTACTGGGATAGCTGCTACTGGCTACTGGGATAGCTGCTACTGGATACTGGGATAGCTGCTACTGGCTACTGGGATAGCTGCTACTGGATACCGGGATAGCTGCTACTGGCTACTGGGATAGCTGCTACTGGCTACTGGGATAGCTGCTACTGGATACTGGGATAGCTGCTACTGGATACTGGGATAGCTGCTACTGGCTACTGGGATAGCTGCTACTGGCTACTGGGATAGCTGCTACTGGCTACTGGGATAGCTGCTACTGGCTACTGGGATAGCTGCTACTGGCTACTGGGATAGCTGCTACTGGATATTGGGATAGCTGCTACTGGCTACTGGGATAGCTGCTACTGGATACCGGGATAGCTGCTACTGGCTACTGGGATAGCTGCTACTGGCTACTGGGATAGCTGCTACTGGCTACTGGGATAGCTGCTACTGGCTACTGGGATAGCTGCTACTGGCTACTGGGATAGCTGCTACTGGATACTGGGATAGCTGCTACTGGCTACTTGGATAGCTGCTACTGGATACTGGGATAGCTGCTACTGGCTACTGGGATAGCTGCTACTGGCTACTGGGATAGCTGCTACTGGATACTGGGATAGCTGCTACTGGCTACTGGGATAGCTGCTACTGGATACTGGGATAGCTGCTACTGGCTACTGGGATAGCTGCTACTGGATACTGGGATAGCTGCTACTGGCTACTGGGATAGCTGCTACTGGATACTGGGATAGCTGCTACTGGATACTGAGATAGCTGCTACTGGATACTGGGATAGCTGCTACTGGCTACTGGGATAGCTGCTGACTGGCTACTGGGATAGCTGCTACTGGCTACTGGGATAGCTGCTACTGGATACTGAGATAGATGCTGACTGGCTACTGGGATAGCTGCAGACTGGATACTGGGATAGCTGCAGACTAGATACTGGGATAGCTGCCACTGGCTACTGGGATAGCTGCAACTGGATACTGGGATAGATGCTGACTGGCTACTGGAATAGCTGCTACTGGATACTGGGATAGCTGCTACTGGCTACTGGGATAGCTGCTACTGGATACTGGGATAGCTGCTACTGGATACTGGGATAGCTGCTACTGGCTACTGGGATAGCTGCTACTGGATACTGGGATAGCTGCTACTGGCTACTGGGATAGCTGCTACTGGATACTGGGATAGCTGCTACTGGCTACTGGGATAGCTGATACTGGATACTGGGATAGCTGCTACTGGCTACTGGGATAGCTGCTACTGGATACTGGGATAACTGCTACTGGATACTGGGATAGCTGCTACTGGCTACTGGGATAGCTGCTACTGGATACTGGGATAGCTGCTACTGGCTACTGGGATAGCTGCTACTGGATACTGGGATAGCTGCTACTGGCTACTGGGATCGCTGCTACTGGCTACTGGGATAGCTGCTACTGGATACTGGGATAGCTGCTACTGGCTACTGGGATAGCTGCTACTGGCTACTGGGATAGCTGCTACTGGATACTGGGATAGCTGCTACTGGCTACTGGGATAGCTGCTACTGGATACCGGGATAGCTGCTACTGGCTACTGGGATAGCTGCTACTGGCTACTGGGATAGCTGCTACTGGATACTGGGATAGCTGCTACTGGCTACTGGGATAGCTGCTACTGGCTACTGGGATAGCTGCTACTGGATACTGGGATAGCTGCTACTGGCTACTGGGATAGCTGCTACTGGCTACTGGGATAGCTGCTACTGGCTACTGGGATAGCTGCTACTGGGTATTGGGATAGCTGCTACTGGCTACTGGGATAGCTGCTACTGGATACCGGGATAGCTGCTACTGGCTACTGGGATAGCTGCTACTGGCTACTGGGATAGCTGCTACTGGCTACTGGGATAGCTGCTACTGGATACTGGGATAGCTGCTACTGGCTACTTGGATAGCTGCTACTGGATACTGGGATAGCTGCTACTGGCTACTGGGATAGCTGCTACTGGATACTGGGATAGCTGCTACTGGCTACTGGGATAGCTGCTACTGGATACTGGGATAGCTGCTACTGGATACTGAGATAGCTGCTACTGGATACTGGGATAGCTGCTACTGGCTACTGGGATAGCTGCTGACTGGCTACTGGGATAGCTGCTACTGGCTACTGGGATAGCTGCTACTGGATACTGAGATAGATGCTGACTGGCTACTGGGATAGCTGCTACTGGATACTGGGATAGCTGCTACTGGATACTGGGATAGCTGCTACTGGCTACTGGGATAGCTGCTACTGGCTACTGGGATAGCTGCTACTGGATACTGGGATAGCTGCTACTGGATACTGAGATAGCTGCTACTGGATACTGGGATAGCTGCTACTGGCTACTGGGATAGCTGCTGACTGGCTACTGGGATAGCTGCTACTGGCTACTGGGATAGCTGCTACTGGATACTGAGATAGATGCTGACTGGCTACTGGGATAGCTGCTACTGGATACTGGGATAGCTGCTACTGGATACTGGGATAGCTGCTACTGGCTACTGGGATAGCTGCTACTGGCTACTGGGATAGCTGCTACTGGATACTGGGATAGCTGCTACTGGATACTGAGATAGCTGCTACTGGATACTGGGATAGCTGCTACTGGCTACTGGGATAGCTGCTGACTGGCTACTGGGATAGCTGCTACTGGCTACTGGGATAGCTGCTACTGGATACTGAGATAGATGCTGACTGGCTACTGGGATAGCTGCAGACTGGATACTGGGATAGCTGCAGACTGGATACTGGGATAGCTGCCACTGGCTACTGGGATAGCTGCTACTGGATACTGGGATAGCTGCTACTGGCTACTGGGATAGCTGCTACTGGATACTGGGATAGCTGCTACTGGATACTGAGATAGCTGCTACTGGATACCGGGATAGCTGCTACTGGCTACTGGGATAGCTGCTACTGGCTACTGGGATAGCTGCTACTGGATACTGGGATAGCTGCTACTGGATACTGGGATAGCTGCTACTGGCTACTGGGATAGCTGCTACTGGCTACTGGGATAGCTGCTACTGGATACTGGGATAGCTGCTACTGGCTACTGGGATAGCTGCTACTGGCTACTGGGATAGCTGCTACTGGATATTGGGATAGCTGCTACTGGCTACTGGGATAGCTGCTACTGGATACCGGGATAGCTGCTACTGGCTACTGGGATAGCTGCTACTGGCTACTGGGATAGCTGCTACTGGCTACTGGGATAGCTGCTACTGGCTACTGGGATAGCTGCTACTGGCTACTGGGATAGCTGCTACTGGATACTGGGATAGCTGCTACTGGCTACTTGGATAGCTGCTACTGGATACTGGGATAGCTGCTACTGGCTACTGGGATAGCTGCTACTGGATACTGGGATAGCTGCTACTGGCTACTGGGATAGCTGCTACTGGATACTGGGATAGCTGCTACTGGCTACTGGGATAGCTGCTACTGGATACTGGGATAGCTGCTACTGGATACTGAGATAGCTGCTACTGGATACCGGGATAGCTGCTACTGGCTACTGGGATAGCTGCTACTGGCTACTGGGATAGCTGCTACTGGATACTGGGATAGCTGCTACTGGATACTGGGATAGCTGCTACTGGCTACTGGGATAGCTGCTACTGGCTACTGGGATAGCTGCTACTGGATACTGGGATAGCTGCTACTGGCTACTGGGATAGCTGCTACTGGCTACTGGGATAGCTGCTACTGGATATTGGGATAGCTGCTACTGGCTACTGGGATAGCTGCTACTGGATACCGGGATAGCTGCTACTGGCTACTGGGATAGCTGCTACTGGCTACTGGGATAGCTGCTACTGGCTACTGGGATAGCTGCTACTGGCTACTGGGATAGCTGCTACTGGCTACTGGGATAGCTGCTACTGGATACTGGGATAGCTGCTACTGGCTACTTGGATAGCTGCTACTGGATACTGGGATAGCTGCTACTGGCTACTGGGATAGCTGCTACTGGCTACTGGGATAGCTGCTACTGGATACTGGGATAGCTGCTACTGGCTACTGGGATAGCTGCTACTGGATACTGGGATAGCTGCTACTGGCTACTGGGATAGCTGCTACTGGATACTGGGATAGCTGCTACTGGCTACTGGGATAGCTGCTACTGGATACTGGGATAGCTGCTACTGGATACTGAGATAGCTGCTACTGGATACTGGGATAGCTGCTACTGGCTACTGGGATAGCTGCTGACTGGCTACTGGGATAGCTGCTACTGGCTACTGGGATAGCTGCTACTGGATACTGAGATAGATGCTGACTGGCTACTGGGATAGCTGCTACTGGATACTGGGATAGCTGCTACTGGATACTGGGATAGCTGCTACTGGCTACTGGGATAGCTGCTACTGGCTACTGGGATAGCTGCTACTGGATACTGGGATAGCTGCTACTGGATACTGAGATAGCTGCTACTGGATACTGGGATAGCTGCTACTGGCTACTGGGATAGCTGCTGACTGGCTACTGGGATAGCTGCTACTGGCTACTGGGATAGCTGCTACTGGATACTGAGATAGATGCTGACTGGCTACTGGGATAGCTGCTACTGGATACTGGGATAGCTGCTACTGGATACTGGGATAGCTGCTACTGGCTACTGGGATAGCTGCTACTGGCTACTGGGATAGCTGCTACTGGATACTGGGATAGCTGCTACTGGATACTGAGATAGCTGCTACTGGATACTGGGATAGCTGCTACTGGCTACTGGGATAGCTGCTGACTGGCTACTGGGATAGCTGCTACTGGCTACTGGGATAGCTGCTACTGGATACTGAGATAGATGCTGACTGGCTACTGGGATAGCTGCAGACTGGATACTGGGATAGCTGCAGACTGGATACTGGGATAGCTGCCACTGGCTACTGGGATAGCTGCTACTGGATACTGGGATAGATGCTGACTGGCTACTGGGATAGCTGCCACTGGATACTGGGATAGCTGCTACTGGATACTGGGATAGCTGCTACTGGCTACTGGGATAGCTGCTACTGGCTACTGGGATAGCTGCTACTGGCTACTGGGATAGCTGCTACTGGATACTGGGATAGCTGCTACTGGCTACTGGGATAGCTGCTACTGGATACTGGGATAGCTGCTACTGGCTACTGGGATAGCTGCTACTGGCTACTGGGATAGCTGCTACTGGATACTGGGATAGCTGCTACTGGCTACTGGGATAGCTGCTACTGGATACTGGGATAGCTGCTACTGGATACTGAGATAGATGCTGACTGGCTACTGGGATAGCTGCTACTGGATACTGGGATAGCTGCTACTGGATACTGGGATAGCTGCTACTGGCTACTGGGATAGCTGCTACTGGCTACTGGGATAGCTGCTACTGGATACTGGGATAGCTGCTACTGGATACTGAGATAGCTGCTACTGGATACTGGGATAGCTGCTACTGGCTACTGGGATAGCTGCTGACTGGCTACTGGGATAGCTGCTACTGGCTACTGGGATAGCTGCTACTGGATACTGAGATAGATGCTGACTGGCTACTGGGATAGCTGCTACTGGATACTGGGATAGCTGCTACTGGATACTGGGATAGCTGCTACTGGCTACTGGGATAGCTGCTACTGGCTACTGGGATAGCTGCTACTGGATACTGGGATAGCTGCTACTGGATACTGAGATAGCTGCTACTGGATACTGGGATAGCTGCTACTGGCTACTGGGATAGCTGCTGACTGGCTACTGGGATAGCTGCTACTGGCTACTGGGATAGCTGCTACTGGATACTGAGATAGATGCTGACTGGCTACTGGGATAGCTGCAGACTGGATACTGGGATAGCTGCAGACTGGATACTGGGATAGCTGCCACTGGCTACTGGGATAGCTGCTACTGGATACTGGGATAGATGCTGACTGGCTACTGGGATAGCTGCCACTGGATACTGGGATAGCTGCTACTGGATACTGGGATAGCTGCTACTGGCTACTGGGATAGCTGCTACTGGCTACTGGGATAGCTGCTACTGGCTACTGGGATAGCTGCTACTGGATACTGGGATAGCTGCTACTGGCTACTGGGATAGCTGCTACTGGATACTGGGATAGCTGCTACTGG
The DNA here is from genome assembly GCF_040956055.1 of Brachionichthys hirsutus. Classification (NCBI taxonomy): domain Eukaryota; kingdom Metazoa; phylum Chordata; class Actinopteri; order Lophiiformes; family Brachionichthyidae; genus Brachionichthys; species Brachionichthys hirsutus. The sequence continues at coordinate 47,053 of NW_027180645.1, read as the reverse complement.
CTACTGGGATAGCTGCTACTGGCTACTGGGATAGCTGCTACTGGATACTGGGATAGCTGCTACTGGCTACTGGGATAGCTGCTACTGGATACTGGGATAGCTGCTACTGGCTACTGGGATAGCTGCTACTGGATACTGGGATAGCTGCTACTGGCTACTGGGATAGCTGCTACTGGATACTGGGATAGCTGCTACTGGATACTGAGATAGCTGCTACTGGATACCGGGATAGCTGCTACTGGCTACTGGGATAGCTGCTACTGGCTACTGGGATAGCTGCTACTGGATACTGGGATAGCTGCTACTGGATACTGGGATAGCTGCTACTGGCTACTGGGATAGCTGCTACTGGCTACTGGGATAGCTGCTACTGGATACTGGGATAGCTGCTACTGGCTACTGGGATAGCTGCTACTGGCTACTGGGATAGCTGCTACTGGATATTGGGATAGCTGCTACTGGCTACTGGGATAGCTGCTACTGGATACCGGGATAGCTGCTACTGGCTACTGGGATAGCTGCTACTGGCTACTGGGATAGCTGCTACTGGCTACTGGGATAGCTGCTACTGGCTACTGGGATAGCTGCTACTGGCTACTGGGATAGCTGCTACTGGATACTGGGATAGCTGCTACTGGCTACTTGGATAGCTGCTACTGGATACTGGGATAGCTGCTACTGGCTACTGGGATAGCTGCTACTGGCTACTGGGATAGCTGCTACTGGATACTGGGATAGCTGCTACTGGCTACTGGGATAGCTGCTACTGGATACTGGGATAGCTGCTACTGGCTACTGGGATAGCTGCTACTGGATACTGGGATAGCTGCTACTGGCTACTGGGATAGCTGCTACTGGATACTGGGATAGCTGCTACTGGATACTGAGATAGCTGCTACTGGATACTGGGATAGCTGCTACTGGCTACTGGGATAGCTGCTGACTGGCTACTGGGATAGCTGCTACTGGCTACTGGGATAGCTGCTACTGGATACTGAGATAGATGCTGACTGGCTACTGGGATAGCTGCTACTGGATACTGGGATAGCTGCTACTGGATACTGGGATAGCTGCTACTGGCTACTGGGATAGCTGCTACTGGCTACTGGGATAGCTGCTACTGGATACTGGGATAGCTGCTACTGGATACTGAGATAGCTGCTACTGGATACTGGGATAGCTGCTACTGGCTACTGGGATAGCTGCTGACTGGCTACTGGGATAGCTGCTACTGGCTACTGGGATAGCTGCTACTGGATACTGAGATAGATGCTGACTGGCTACTGGGATAGCTGCTACTGGATACTGGGATAGCTGCTACTGGATACTGGGATAGCTGCTACTGGCTACTGGGATAGCTGCTACTGGCTACTGGGATAGCTGCTACTGGATACTGGGATAGCTGCTACTGGATACTGAGATAGCTGCTACTGGATACTGGGATAGCTGCTACTGGCTACTGGGATAGCTGCTGACTGGCTACTGGGATAGCTGCTACTGGCTACTGGGATAGCTGCTACTGGATACTGAGATAGATGCTGACTGGCTACTGGGATAGCTGCAGACTGGATACTGGGATAGCTGCAGACTGGATACTGGGATAGCTGCCACTGGCTACTGGGATAGCTGCTACTGGATACTGGGATAGATGCTGACTGGCTACTGGGATAGCTGCCACTGGATACTGGGATAGCTGCTACTGGCTACTGGGATAGCTGCTACTGGATACTGGGATAGCTGCTACTGGCTACTGGGATAGCTGATACTGGATACTGGGATAGCTGCTACTGGCAACTGGGATAGCTGCTACTGGATACTGGGATAACTGCTACTGGATACTGGGATAGCTGCTACTGGCTACTGGGATAGCTGCTACTGGATACTGGGATAGCTGCTACTGGCTACTGGGATAGCTGCTACTGGATACTGGGATAGCTGCTACTGGCTACTGGGATAGCTGCTACTGGCTACTGGGATAGCTGCTACTGGCTACTGGGATAGCTGCTACTGGATACTGGGATAGCTGCTACTGGCTACTGGGATAGCTGCTACTGGATACTGGGATAGCTGCTACTGGCTACTGGGATAGCTGCTACTGGATACTGGGATAGCTGCTACTGGATACTGAGATAGCTGCTACTGGATACCGGGATAGCTGCTACTGGCTACTGGGATAGCTGCTACTGGCTACTGGGATAGCTGCTACTGGATACTGGGATAGCTGCTACTGGATACTGGGATAGCTGCTACTGGCTACTGGGATAGCTGCTACTGGCTACTGGGATAGCTGCTACTGGATACTGGGATAGCTGCTACTGGCTACTGGGATAGCTGCTACTGGCTACTGGGATAGCTGCTACTGGATATTGGGATAGCTGCTACTGGCTACTGGGATAGCTGCTACTGGATACCGGGATAGCTGCTACTGGCTACTGGGATAGCTGCTACTGGCTACTGGGATAGCTGCTACTGGCTACTGGGATAGCTGCTACTGGCTACTGGGATAGCTGCTACTGGCTACTGGGATAGCTGCTACTGGATACTGGGATAGCTGCTACTGGCTACTTGGATAGCTGCTACTGGATACTGGGATAGCTGCTACTGGCTACTGGGATAGCTGCTACTGGCTACTGGGATAGCTGCTACTGGATACTGGGATAGCTGCTACTGGCTACTGGGATAGCTGCTACTGGATACTGGGATAGCTGCTACTGGCTACTGGGATAGCTGCTACTGGATACTGGGATAGCTGCTACTGGCTACTGGGATAGCTGCTACTGGATACTGGGATAGCTGCTACTGGATACTGAGATAGCTGCTACTGGATACTGGGATAGCTGCTACTGGCTACTGGGATAGCTGCTGACTGGCTACTGGGATAGCTGCTACTGGCTACTGGGATAGCTGCTACTGGATACTGAGATAGATGCTGACTGGCTACTGGGATAGCTGCTACTGGATACTGGGATAGCTGCTACTGGATACTGGGATAGCTGCTACTGGCTACTGGGATAGCTGCTACTGGCTACTGGGATAGCTGCTACTGGATACTGGGATAGCTGCTACTGGATACTGAGATAGCTGCTACTGGATACTGGGATAGCTGCTACTGGCTACTGGGATAGCTGCTGACTGGCTACTGGGATAGCTGCTACTGGCTACTGGGATAGCTGCTACTGGATACTGAGATAGATGCTGACTGGCTACTGGGATAGCTGCTACTGGATACTGGGATAGCTGCTACTGGATACTGGGATAGCTGCTACTGGCTACTGGGATAGCTGCTACTGGCTACTGGGATAGCTGCTACTGGATACTGGGATAGCTGCTACTGGATACTGAGATAGCTGCTACTGGATACTGGGATAGCTGCTACTGGCTACTGGGATAGCTGCTGACTGGCTACTGGGATAGCTGCTACTGGCTACTGGGATAGCTGCTACTGGATACTGAGATAGATGCTGACTGGCTACTGGGATAGCTGCAGACTGGATACTGGGATAGCTGCAGACTGGATACTGGGATAGCTGCCACTGGCTACTGGGATAGCTGCTACTGGATACTGGGATAGATGCTGACTGGCTACTGGGATAGCTGCCACTGGATACTGGGATAGCTGCTACTGGCTACTGGGATAGCTGCTACTGGATACTGGGATAGCTGCTACTGGCTACTGGGATAGCTGATACTGGATACTGGGATAGCTGCTACTGGCAACTGGGATAGCTGCTACTGGATACTGGGATAACTGCTACTGGATACTGGGATAGCTGCTACTGGCTACTGGGATAGCTGCTACTGGATACTGGGATAGCTGCTACTGGCTACTGGGATAGCTGCTACTGGCTACTGGGATAGCTGCTACTGGCTACTGGGATCGCTGCTACTGGCTACTGGGATAGCTGCTACTGGATACTGGGATAGCTGCTACTGGCTACTGGGATAGCTGCTACTGGCTACTGGGATAGCTGCTACTGGATACTGGGATAGCTGCTACTGGCTACTGGGATAGCTGCTACTGGATACCGGGATAGCCGCTACTGGCTACTGGGATAGCTGCTACTGGCTACTGGGATAGCTGCTACTGGATACTGGGATAGCTGCTACTGGATACTGGGATAGCTGCTACTGGCTACTGGGATAGCTGCTACTGGCTACTGGGATAGCTGCTACTGGATACTGGGATAGCTGCTACTGGCTACTGGGATAGCTGCTACTGGCTACTGGGATAGCTGCTACTGGCTACTGGGATAGCTGCTACTGGATACTGGGATAGCTGCTACTGGCTACTGGGATAGCTGCTACTGGATACCGGGATAGCTGCTACTGGCTACTGGGATAGCTGCTACTGGCTACTGGGATAGCTGCTACTGGCTACTGGGATAGCTGCTACTGGCTACTGGGATAGCTGCTACTGGCTACTGGGATAGCTGCTACTGGCTACTTGGATAGCTGCTACTGGATACTGGGATAGCTGCTACTGGCTACTGGGATAGCTGCTACTGGCTACTGGGATAGCTGCTACTGGCTACTGGGATAGCTGCTACTGGATACTGAGATAGATGCTGACTGGCTACTGGGATAGCTGCTACTGGATACTGGGATAGCTGCTACTGGCTACTGGGATAGCTGCTACTGGATACTGGGATAGCTGCTACTGGCTACTGGGATAGCTGCTACTGGATACTGGGATAGCTGCTACTGGCTACTGGGATAGCTGCTACTGGATACTGGGATAGCTGCTACTGGCTACTGGGATAGCTGCTACTGGATACTGGGATAGCTGCTACTGGATACTGAGATAGCTGCTACTGGATACTGGGATAGCTGCTACTGGCTACTGGGATAGCTGCTGACTGGCTACTGGGATAGCTGCTACTGGCTACTGGGATAGCTGCTACTGGATACTGAGATAGATGCTGACTGGCTACTGGGATAGCTGCTACTGGATACTGGGATAGCTGCTACTGGATACTGGGATAGCTGCTACTGGCTACTGGGATAGCTGCTACTGGATACTGGGATAGCTGCTACTGGCTACTGGGATAGCTGCTACTGGATACTGGGATAGCTGCTACTGGGATAGCTGCTACTGGATACTGGGATAGCTGCTACTGGCTACTGGGATAGCTGCTACTGGATACTGGGATAGCTGCTACTGGCTACTGGGATAGCTGCTACTGGATACTGGGATAGCTGCTACTGGGATAGCTGCTACTGGCTACTGGGATAGCTGCTACTGGATACTGGGATAGCTGCTACTGGCTACTGGGATAGCTGCTACTGGATACTGGGATAGCTGCTACTGGCTACTGGGATAGCTGCTACTGGATACTGGGATAGCTGCTACTGGATACTGAGATAGCTGCTACTGGATACTGGGATAGCTGCTACTGGCTACTGGGATAGCTGCTGACTGGCTACTGGGATAGCTGCTACTGGCTACTGGGATAGCTGCTACTGGATACTGGGATAGCTGCTACTGGCTACTGGGATAGCTGCTACTGGATACTGGGATAGCTGCTACAGGATACTGAGATAGCTGCTACTGGATACTGGGATAGCTGCTACTGGCTACTGGGATAGCTGCTGACTGGCTACTGGGATAGCTGCTACTGGCTACTGGGATAGCTGCTACTGGATACTGAGATAGATGCTGACTGGCTACTGGGATAGCTGCAGACTGGATACTGGGATAGCTGCCACTGGCTACTGGGATAGCTGCTACTGGATACTGGGATAGATGCAGACTGGCTACTGGGATAGCTGCTACTGGATACTGGGATAGCTGCTACTGGCTACTGGGATAGCTGCTACTGGATACTGGGATAGCTGCTACTGGCTACTGGGATAGCTGCTACTGGATACTGGGATAGCTGCTACTGGCTACTGGGATAGCTGCTACTGGATACTGGGATAGCTGCTACTGGCTACTGGGATAGCTGCTACTGGATACTGGGATAGCTGCTACTGGATACTGAGATAGCTGCTACTGGATACTGGGATAGCTGCTACTGGCTACTGGGATAGCTGCTGACTGGCTACTGGGATAGCTGCTACTGGCTACTGGGATAGCTGCTACTGGATACTGAGATAGATGCTGACTGGCTACTGGGATAGCTGCAGACTGGATACTGGGATAGCTGCAGACTGGATACTGGGATAGCTGCCACTGGCTACTGGGATAGCTGCTACTGGATACTGGGATAGCTGCTACTGGCTACTGGGATAGCTGCTACTGGATACTGGGATAGCTGCTACTGGATACTGGGATAGCTGCTACTGGCTACTGGGATAGCTGCTACTGGCTACTGGGATAGCTGCTACTGGATACTGGGATAGCTGCTACTGGCTACTGGGATAGCTGCTACTGGATACTGGGATAGCTGCTACTGGCTACTGGGATAGCTGCTACTGGATACTGGGATAGCTGCTACTGGCTACTGGGATAGCTGCTACTGGATACTGGGATAGCTGCTGCTGGATACTGAGATAGCTGCTACTGGATACTGGGATAGCTGCTACTGGCTATTGGGATAGCTGCTGACTGGCTACTGGGATAGCTGCTACTGGCTACTGGGATAGCTGCTACTGGATACTGAAATAGATGCTGACTGGCTACTGGGATAGCTGCTACTGGATACTGGGATAGCTGCTACTGGATACTGGGATAGCTGCTACTGGCTACTGGGATAGCTGCTATTGGCTACTGGGATAGCTGCTACTGGATACTGAGATAGCTGCTACTGGATACTGGGATAGCTGCTACTGGCTACTGGGATAGCTGCTACTGGATACTGGGATAGCTGCTACAGGATACTGAGATAGCTGCTACTGGATACTGGGATAGCTGCTACTGGCTACTGGGATAGCTGCTGACTGGCTACTGGGATAGCTGCTACTGGCTACTGGGATAGCTGCTACTGGATACTGAGATAGATGCTGACTGGCTACTGGGATAGCTGCAGACTGGATACTGGGATAGCTGCAGACTGGATACTGGGATAGCTGCCACTGGCTACTGGGATAGCTGCTACTGGATACTGGGATAGATGCAGACTGGCTACTGGGATAGCTGCTACTGGATACTGGGATAGCTGCTACTGGCTACTGGGATAGCTGCTACTGGATACTGGGATAGCTGCTACTGGCTACTGGGATAGCTGCTACTGGATACTGGGATAGCTGCTACTGGCTACTGGGATAGCTGCTACTGGATACTGGGATAGCTGCTACTGGCTACTGGGATAGCTGCTACTGGATACTGGGATAGCTGCTACTGGATACTGAGATAGCTGCTACTGGATACTGGGATAGCTGCTACTGGCTACTGGGATAGCTGCTGACTGGCTACTGGGATAGCTGCTACTGGATACTGGGATAGCTGCTACTGGCTACTGGGATAGCTGCTACTGGATACTGGGATAGCTGCTACAGGATACTGAGATAGCTGCTACTGGATACTGGGATAGCTGCTACTGGCTACTGGGATAGCTGCTGACTGGCTACTGGGATAGCTGCTACTGGCTACTGGGATAGCTGCTACTGGATACTGAGATAGATGCTGACTGGCTACTGGGATAGCTGCAGACTGGATACTGGGATAGCTGCAGACTGGATACTGGGATAGCTGCCACTGGCTACTGGGATAGCTGCTACTGGATACTGGGATAGATGCTGACTGGCTACTGGGATAGCTGCTACTGGATACTGGGATAGCTGCTACTGGCTACTGGGATAGCTGCTACTGGATACTGGGATAGCTGCTACTGGCTACTGGGATAGCTGCTACTGGCTACTGGGATAGCTGTTACTGGCTACTGGGATAGCTGCTACTGGATACTGGGATAGCTGCTACTGGCTACTGGGATAGCTGCTACTGGATACTGTGATAGCCGCTACTGGCTACTGGGATAGCTGCTACTGGATACTGGGATAGCTGCTACTGGCTACTGGGATAGCTGCTACTGGCTACTGGGATAGCTGCTACTGGATACTGGGATAGCTGCTACTGGCTACTGGGATAGCTGCTACTGGCTACTGGGATAGCTGCTACTGGATACTGGGATAGCTGCTACTGGCTACTGGGATAGCTGCTACTGGCTACTGGGATAGCTGCTACTGGATACTGGGATAGCTGCTACTGGATACTGGGATAGCTGCTACTGGCTACTGGGATAGCTGCTACTGGATACTGGGATAGCTGCTACTGGCTACTGGGATAGCTGCTACTGGCTACTGGGATAGCTGCTACTGGCTACTGGGATAGCTGCTACTGGATACTGGGATAGCTGCTACTGGCTACTGGGATAGCTGCTACTGGCTACTGGGATAGCTGCTACTGGATACTGGGATAGCTGCTACTGGCTACTGGGATAGCTGCTACTGGATACCGGGATAGCTGCTACTGGCTACTGGGATAGCTGCTACTGGCTACTGGGATAGCTGCTACTGGCTACTGGGATAGCTGCTACTGGCTACTGGGATAGCTGCTACTGGCTACTGGGATAGCTGCTACTGGATACTGGGATAGCTGCTACTGGCTACTGGGATAGCTGCTACTGGCTACTGGGATAGCTGCTACTGGATACTGGGATAGCTGCTACTGGCTACTGGGATAGCTGCAACTGGATACTGGGATAGCTGCTACTGGATACTGGGATAGCTGCTACTGGCTACTGGGATAGCTGCTACTGGATACTGGGATAGCTGCTACTGGATACTGAGATAGCTGCTACTGGATACTGGGATAGCTGCTACTGGCTACTGGGATAGCTGCTGACTGGCTACTGGGATAGCTGCTACTGGCTACTGGGATAGCTGCTACTGGATACTGAGATAGATGCTGACTGGCTACTGGGATAGCTGCAGACTGGATACTGGGATAGCTGCAGACTGGATACTGGGATAGCTGCCACTGGCTACTGGGATAGCTGCTACTGGATACTGGGATAGATGCTGACTGGCTACTGGGATAGCTGCTACTGGATACTGGGATAGCTGCTACTGGCTACTGGGATAGCTGCTACTGGATACTGGGATAGCTGCTACTGGCTACTGGGATAGCTGCTACTGGATACCGGGATAGCTGCTACTGGCTACTGGGATAGCTGCTACTGGCTACTGGGATAGCTGCTACTGGCTACTGGGATAGCTGCTACTGGCTACTGGGATAGCTGCTACTGGATACTGGGATAGCTGCTACTGGCTACTGGGATAGCTGCTACTGGATACTGGGATAGCTGCTACTGGATACTGGGATAGCTGCTACTGGCTACTGGGATAGCTGCTACTGGCTACTGGGATAGCTGCTACTGGATACTGGGATAGCTGCTACTGGCTACTGGGATAGCTGCTACTGGATACTGGGATAGCTGCTACTGGCTACTGGGATAGCTGCTACTGGATACTGGGATAGCTGCTACTGGCTACTGGGATAGCTGCTACTGGATACTGGGATAGCTGCTGCTGGATACTGAGATAGCTGCTACTGGATACTGGGATAGCTGCTACTGGCTATTGGGATAGCTGCTGACTGGCTACTGGGATAGCTGCTACTGGCTACTGGGATAGCTGCTACTGGATACTGAAATAGATGCTGACTGGCTACTGGGATAGCTGCTACTGGATACTGGGATAGCTGCTACTGGATACTGGGATAGCTGCTACTGGCTACTGGGATAGCTGCTATTGGCTACTGGGATAGCTGCTACTGGATACTGAGATAGCTGCTACTGGATACTGGGATAGCTGCTACTGGCTACTGGGATAGCTGCTACTGGATACTGGGATAGCTGCTACAGGATACTGAGATAGCTGCTACTGGATACTGGGATAGCTGCTACTGGCTACTGGGATAGCTGCTGACTGGCTACTGGGATAGCTGCTACTGGCTACTGGGATAGCTGCTACTGGATACTGAGATAGATGCTGACTGGCTACTGGGATAGCTGCAGACTGGATACTGGGATAGCTGCAGACTGGATACTGGGATATCTGCCACTGGCTACTGGGATAGCTGCTACTGGATACTGGGATAGATGCAGACTGGCTACTGGGATAGCTGCTACTGGATACTGGGATAGCTGCTACTGGCTACTGGGATAGCTGCTACTGGATACTGGGATAGCTGCTACTGGCTACTGGGATAGCTGCTACTGGATACTGGGATAGCTGCTACTGGCTACTGGGATAGCTGCTACTGGATACTGGGATAGCTGCTACTGGCTACTGGGATAGCTGCTACTGGATACTGGGATAGCTGCTACTGGATACTGAGATAGCTGCTACTGGATACTGGGATAGCTGCTACTGGCTACTGGGATAGCTGCTGACTGGCTACTGGGATAGCTGCTACTGGCTACTGGGATAGCTGCTACTGGATACTGAGATAGATGCTGACTGGCTACTGGGATAGCTGCTACTGGATACTGGGATAGCTGCTACTGGATACTGGGATAGCTGCTACTGGCTACTGGGATAGCTGCTACTGGATACTGGGATAGCTGCTACTGGCTACTGGGATAGCTGCTACTGGATACTGGGATAGCTGCTACTGGGATAGCTGCTACTGGCTACTGGGATAGCTGCTACTGGATACTGGGATAGCTGCTACTGGCTACTGGGATAGCTGCTACTGGATACTGGGATAGCTGCTACTGGCTACTGGGATAGCTGCTACTGGATACTGGGATAGCTGCTACTGGCTACTGGGATAGCTGCTACTGGATACTGGGATAGCTGCTACTGGATACTGAGATAGCTGCTACTGGATACTGGGATAGCTGCTACTGGCTACTGGGATAGCTGCTGACTGGCTACTGGGATAGCTGCTACTGGCTACTGGGATAGCTGCTACTGGATACTGGGATAGCTGCTACTGGCTACTGGGATAGCTGCTACTGGATACTGGGATAGCTGCTACAGGATACTGAGATAGCTGCTACTGGATACTGGGATAGCTGCTACTGGCTACTGGGATAGCTGCTGACTGGCTACTGGGATAGCTGCTACTGGCTACTGGGATAGCTGCTACTGGATACTGAGATAGATGCTGACTGGCTACTGGGATAGCTGCAGACTGGATACTGGGATAGCTGCAGACTGGATACTGGGATAGCTGCCACTGGCTACTGGGATAGCTGCTACTGGATACTGGGATAGATGCTGACTGGCTACTGGGATAGCTGCTACTGGATACTGGGATAGCTGCTACTGGCTACTGGGATAGCTGCTACTGGATACTGGGATAGCTGCTACTGGCTAATGGGATAGCTGCTACTGGCTACTGGGATAGCTGTTACTGGCTACTGGGATAGCTGCTACTGGATACTGGGATAGCTGCTACTGGCTACTGGGATAGCTGCTACTGGATACTGGGATAGCCGCTACTGGCTACTGGGATAGCTGCTACTGGATACTGGGATAGCTGCTACTGGCTACTGGGATAGCTGCTACTGGCTACTGGGATAGCTGCTACTGGATACTGGGATAGCTGCTACTGGCTACTGGGATAGCTGCTACTGGCTACTGGGATAGCTGCTACTGGATACTGGGATAGCTGCTACTGGCTACTGGGATAGCTGCTACTGGCTACTGGGATAGCTGCTACTGGATACTGGGATAGCTGCTACTGGATACTGGGATAGCTGCTACTGGCTACTGGGATAGCTGCTACTGGATACTGGGATAGCTGCTACTGGCTACTGGGATAGCTGCTACTGGCTACTGGGATAGCTGCTACTGGCTACTGGGATAGCTGCTACTGGCTACTGGGATAGCTGCTACTGGATACTGGGATAGCTGCTACTGGCTACTGGGATAGCTGCTACTGGCTACTGGGATAGCTGCTACTGGATACTGGGATAGCTGCTACTGGCTACTGGGATAGCTGCTACTGGATACCGGGATAGCTGCTACTGGCTACTGGGATAGCTGCTACTGGCTACTGGGATAGCTGCTACTGGCTACTGGGATAGCTGCTACTGGATACTGGGATAGCTGCTACTGGCTACTGGGATAGCTGCTACTGGATACTGGGATAGCTGCTACTGGCTACTGGGATAGCTGCTACTGGCTACTGGGATAGCTGCTACTGGCTACTGGGATAGCTGCTACTGGATACTGGGATAGCTGCTACTGGCTACTGGGATAGCTGCAACTGGATACTGGGATAGCTGCTACTGGATACTGGGATAGCTGCTACTGGCTACTGGGATAGCTGCTACTGGATACTGGGATAGCTGCTACTGGATACTGAGATAGCTGCTACTGGCTACTGGGATAGCTGCTGACTGGCTACTGGGATAGCTGCTACTGGCTACTGGGATAGCTGCTACTGGATACTGAGATAGATGCTGACTGGCTACTGGGATAGCTGCAGACTGGATACTGGGATAGCTGCAGACTGGATACTGGGATAGCTGCCACTGGCTACTGGGATAGCTGCTACTGGATACTGGGATAGATGCTGACTGGCTACTGGGATAGCTGCTACTGGATACTGGGATAGCTGCTACTGGCTACTGGGATAGCTGCTACTGGATACTGGGATAGCTGCTACTGGCTACTGGGATAGCTGCTACTGGATACCGGGATAGCTGCTACTGGCTACTGGGATAGCTGCTACTGGCTACTGGGATAGCTGCTACTGGCTACTGGGATAGCTGCTACTGGCTACTGGGATAGCTGCTACTGGATACTGGGATAGCTGCTACTGGCTACTGGGATAGCTGCTACTGGATACTGGGATAGCTGCTACTGGCTACTGGGATAGCTGCTACTGGCTACTGGGATAGCTGCTACTGGATACTGGGATAGCTGCTACTGGCTACTGGGATAGCTGCTACTGGATACTGGGATAGCTGCTACTGGCTACTGGGATAGCTGCTACTGGATACTGGGATAGCTGCTACTGGCTACTGGGATAGCTGCTACTGGATACTGGGATAGCTGCTACTGGATACTGAGATAGCTGCTACTGGATACTGGGATAGCTGCTACTGGCTATTGGGATAGCTGCTGACTGGCTACTGGGATAGCTGCTACTGGCTACTGGGATAGCTGCTACTGGATACTGAAATAGATGCTGACTGGCTACTGGGATAGCTGCTACTGGATACTGGGATAGCTGCTACTGGATACTGGGATAGCTGCTACTGGCTACTGGGATAGCTGCTACTGGCTACTGGGATAGCTGCTACTGGATACTGAGATAGCTGCTACTGGATACTGGGATAGCTGCTACTGGCTACTGGGATAGCTGCTGACTGGCTACTGGGATAGCTGCTACTGGCTACTGGGATAGCTGCTACTGGATACTGAGATAGATGCTGACTGGCTACTGGGATAGCTGCAGACTGGATACTGGGATAGCTGCAGACTGGATACTGGCATAGCTGCCACTGGCTACTGGGATAGCTGCTACTGGATACTGGGATAGATGCAGACTGGCTACTGGGATAGCTGCTACTGGATACTGGGATAGCTGCTACTGGCTACTGGGATAGCTGCTACTGGATACTGGGATAGCTGCTACTGGCTACTGGGATAGCTGCTACTGGCTACTGGGATAGCTGCTACTGGATACTGGGATAGCTGCTACTGGCTACTGGGATAGCTGCTACTGGATACTGGGATAGCTGCTACTGGCTACTGGGATAGCTGCTACTGGATACTGGGATAGCTGCTACTGGCTACTGGGATAGCTGCTACTGGATACTGGGATAGCTGCTACTGGATACTGAGATAGCTGCTACTGGATACTGGGATAGCTGCTACTGGCTACTGGGATAGCTGCTGACTGGCTACTGGGATAGCTGCTACTGGCTACTGGGATAGCTGCTACTGGATACTGAGATAGATGCTGACTGGCTACTGGGATAGCTGCTACTGGATACTGGGATAGCTGCTACTGGCTACTGGGATAGCTGCTACTGGCTACTGGGATAGCTGCTACTGGATACTGGGATAGCTGCTACTAGCTACTGGGATAGCTGCTACTGGATACTGGGATAGCTGCTACTGGCTACTGGGATAGCTGCTACTGGATACTGGGATAGCTGCTACTGGATACTGAGATAGCTGCTACTGGATACTGGGATAGCTGCTACTGGCTACTGGGATAGCTGCTGACTGGCTACTGGGATAGCTGCTACTGGCTACTGGGATAGCTGCTACTGGATACTGAGATAGATGCTGACTGGCTACTGGGATAGCTGCAGACTGGATACTGGGATAGCTGCAGACTGGATACTGGGATAGCTGCCACTGGCTACTGGGATAGCTGCAACTGGATACTGGGATAGATGCTGACTGGCTACTGGAATAGCTGCTACTGGATACTGGGATAGCTGCTACTGGCTACTGGGATAGCTGCTACTGGATACTGGGATAGCTGCTACTGGATACTGGGATAGCTGCTACTGGCTACTGGGATAGCTGCTACTGGATACTGGGATAGCTGCTACTGGCTACTGGGATAGCTGCTACTGGATACTGGGATAGCTGCTACTGGCTACTGGGATAGCTGCTACTGGATACTGGGATAGCTGCTACTGGATACTGAGATAGCTGCTACTGGATACTGGGATAACTGCTACTGGATACTGGGATAGCTGCTACTGGCTACTGGGATAGCTGCTACTGGATACTGGGATAGCTGCTACTGGCTACTGGGATAGCTGCTACTGGATACTGGGATAGCTGCTACTGGCTACTGGGATCGCTGCTACTGGCTACTGGGATAGCTGCTACTGGATACTGGGATAGCTGCTACTGGCTACTGGGATAGCTGCTACTGGCTACTGGGATAGCTGCTACTGGCTACTGGGATAGCTGCTACTGGATACTGGGATAGCTGCTACTGGCTACTGGGATAGCTGCTACTGGATACTGGGATAGCTGCTACTGGATACTGAGATAGCTGCTACTGGATACTGGGATAGCTGCTACTGGCTACTGGGATAGCTGCTGACTGGCTACTGGGATAGCTGCTACTGGCTACTGAGATAGATGCTGACTGGCTACTGGGATAGCTGCAGACTGGATACTGGGATAGCTGCAGACTGGATACTGGGATAGCTGCCACTGGCTACTGGCATAGCTGCCACTGGCTACTGGGATAGCTGCTACTGGATACTGGGATAGATGCAGACTGGCTACTGGGATAGCTGCTACTGGATACTGGGATAGCTGCTACTGGCTACTGGGATAGCTGCTACTGGATACTGGGATAGCTGCTACTGGCTACTGGGATAGCTGCTACTGGCTACTGGGATAGCTGCTACTGGATACTGGGATAGCTGCTACTGGCTACTGGGATAGCTGCTACTGGATACTGGGATAGCTGCTACTGGCTACTGGGATAGCTGCTACTGGATACTGGGATAGCTGCTACTGGCTACTGGGATAGCTGCTACTGGATACTGGGATAGCTGCTACTGGATACTGAGATAGCTGCTACTGGATACTGGGATAGCTGCTACTGGCTACTGGGATAGCTGCTGACTGGCTACTGGGATAGCTGCTACTGGCTACTGGGATAGCTGCTACTGGATACTGAGATAGATGCTGACTGGCTACTGGGATAGCTGCTACTGGATACTGGGATAGCTGCTACTGGCTACTGGGATAGCTGCTACTGGCTACTGGGATAGCTGCTACTGGATACTGGGATAGCTGCTACTAGCTACTGGGATAGCTGCTACTGGATACTGGGATAGCTGCTACTGGCTACTGGGATAGCTGCTACTGGATACTGGGATAGCTGCTACTGGATACTGAGATAGCTGCTACTGGATACTGGGATAGCTGCTACTGGCTACTGGGATAGCTGCTGACTGGCTACTGGGATAGCTGCTACTGGCTACTGGGATAGCTGCTACTGGATACTGAGATAGATGCTGACTGGCTACTGGGATAGCTGCAGACTGGATACTGGGATAGCTGCAGACTGGATACTGGGATAGCTGCCACTGGCTACTGGGATAGCTGCAACTGGATACTGGGATAGATGCTGACTGGCTACTGGAATAGCTGCTACTGGATACTGGGATAGCTGCTACTGGCTACTGGGATAGCTGCTACTGGATACTGGGATAGCTGCTACTGGATACTGGGATAGCTGCTACTGGCTACTGGGATAGCTGCTACTGGATACTGGGATAGCTGCTACTGGCTACTGGGATAGCTGCTACTGGATACTGGGATAGCTGCTACTGGCTACTGGGATAGCTGCTACTGGATACTGGGATAGCTGCTACTGGATACTGAGATAGCTGCTACTGGATACTGGGATAACTGCTACTGGATACTGGGATAGCTGCTACTGGCTACTGGGATAGCTGCTACTGGATACTGGGATAGCTGCTACTGGCTACTGGGATAGCTGCTACTGGATACTGGGATAGCTGCTACTGGCTACTGGGATCGCTGCTACTGGCTACTGGGATAGCTGCTACTGGATACTGGGATAGCTGCTACTGGCTACTGGGATAGCTGCTACTGGCTACTGGGATAGCTGCTACTGGCTACTGGGATAGCTGCTACTGGATACTGGGATAGCTGCTACTGGCTACTGGGATAGCTGCTACTGGATACTGGGATAGCTGCTACTGGATACTGAGATAGCTGCTACTGGATACTGGGATAGCTGCTACTGGCTACTGGGATAGCTGCTGACTGGCTACTGGGATAGCTGCTACTGGCTACTGAGATAGATGCTGACTGGCTACTGGGATAGCTGCAGACTGGATACTGGGATAGCTGCAGACTGGATACTGGGATAGCTGCCACTGGCTACTGGGATAGCTGCAACTGGATACTGGGATAGACGCTGACTGGCTACTGGAATAGCTGCTACTGGATACTGGGATAGCTGCTACTGGCTACTGGGATAGCTGCTACTGGATACTGGGATAGCTGCTACTGGATACTGGGATAGCTGCTACTGGCTACTGGGATAGCTGCTACTGGATACTGGGATAGCTGCTACTGGCTACTGGGATAGCTGCTACTGGATACTGGGATAGCTGCTACTGGCTACTGGGATAGCTGATACTGGATACTGGGATAGCTGCTACTGGCTACTGGGATAGCTGCTACTGGACACTGGGATAACTGCTACTGGATACTGGGATAGCTGCTACTGGCTACTGGGATAGCTGCTACTGGATACTGGGATAGCTGCTACTGGCTACTGGGATAGCTGCTACTGGATACTGGGATAGCTGCTACTGGCTACTGGGATAGCTGCTACTGGCTACTGGGATAGCTGCTACTGGATACCGGGATAGCTGCTACTGGCTACTGGGATAGCTGCTACTGGCTACTGGGATAGCTGCTACTGGATACTGGGATAGCTGCTACTGGATACTGGGATAGCTGCTACTGGCTACTGGGATAGCTGCTACTGGCTACTGGGATAGCTGCTACTGGATACTGGGATAGCTGCTACTGGCTACTGGGATAGCTGCTACTGGATACTGGGATAGCTGCTACTGGCTACTGGGATAGCTGCTACTGGCTACTGGGATAGCTGCTACTGGATACCGGGATAGCTGCTACTGGCTACCGGGATAGCTGCTACTGGATACCAGGATAGCTGCTACTGGCTACCGGGATAGCTGCTACTGGCTACTGGGATAGCTGCTACTGGCTACTGGGATAGCTGCTACTGGCTACTGGGATAGCTGCTACTGGCTACTGGGATAGCTGCTACTGGATACTGGGATAGCTGCTACTGGCTACTTGGATAGCTGCTACTGGATACTGGGATAGCTGCTACTGGCTACTGGGATAGCTGCTACTGGCTACTGGGATAGCTGCTACTGGATACTGGGATAGCTGCTACTGGCTACTGGGATAGCTGCTACTGGATACTGGGATAGCTGCTACTGGCTACTGGGATAGCTGCTACTGGATACTGGGATAGCTGCTACTGGATACTGGGATAGCTGCTACTGGCTACTGGGATAGCTGCTACTGGATACTGGGATAGCTGCTACTGGCTACTGGGATAGCTGCTACTGGCTACTGGGATAGCTGCTACTGGATACTGGGATAGCTGCTACTGGCTACTTGGATAGCTGCTAC
Source organism: Brachionichthys hirsutus (assembly GCF_040956055.1). Taxonomy (NCBI): domain Eukaryota; kingdom Metazoa; phylum Chordata; class Actinopteri; order Lophiiformes; family Brachionichthyidae; genus Brachionichthys; species Brachionichthys hirsutus. The sequence continues at coordinate 28,960 of NW_027180645.1, read as the reverse complement.
TGGATACTGGGATAGCTGCTACTGGCTACTGGGATAGCTGCTACTGGCTACTGGGATAGCTGCTACTGGATACTGGGATAGCTGCTACTGGCTACTGGGATAGCTGCTACTGGATACTGGGATAGCTGCTACTGGCTACTGGGATAGCTGCTACTGGATACTGGGATAGCTGCTACTGGCTACTGGGATAGCTGCTACTGGATACTGGGATAGCTGCTACTGGATACTGAGATAGCTGCTACTGGATACTGGGATAGCTGCTACTGGCTACTGGGATAGCTGCTGACTGGCTACTGGGATAGCTGCTACTGGCTACTGGGATAGCTGCTACTGGATACTGAGATAGATGCTGACTGGCTACTGGGATAGCTGCTACTGGATACTGGGATAGCTGCTACTGGATACTGGGATAGCTGCAGACTGGATACTGGGATAGCTGCCACTGGCTACTGGGATAGCTGCAACTGGATACTGGGATAGATGCTGACTGGCTACTGGAATAGCTGCTACTGGATACTGGGATAGCTGCTACTGGCTACTGGGATAGCTGCTACTGGATACTGGGATAGCTGCTACTGGATACTGGGATAGCTGCTACTGGCTACTGGGATAGCTGCTACTGGATACTGGGATAGCTGCTACTGGCTACTGGGATAGCTGCTACTGGATACTGGGATAGCTGCTACTGGCTACTGGGATAGCTGATACTGGATACTGGGATAGCTGCTACTGGCTACTGGGATAGCTGCTACTGGATACTGGGATAACTGCTACTGGATACTGGGATAGCTGCTACTGGCTACTGGGATAGCTGCTACTGGATACTGGGATAGCTGCTACTGGCTACTGGGATAGCTGCTACTGCATACTGGGATAGCTGCTACTGGCTACTGGGATAGCTGCTACTGGCTACTGGGATAGCTGCTACTGGATACCGGGATAGCTGCTACTGGCTACTGGGATAGCTGCTACTGGCTACTGGGATAGCTGCTACTGGATACTGGGATAGCTGCTACTGGATACTGGGATAGCTGCTACTGGCTACTGGGATAGCTGCTACTGGCTACTGGGATAGCTGCTACTGGATACTGGGATAGCTGCTACTGGCTACTGGGATAGCTGCTACTGGATACTGGGATAGCTGCTACTGGCTACTGGGATAGCTGCTACTGGCTACCGGGATAGCTGCTACTGGATACCGGGATAGCTGCTACTGGCTACCGGGATAGCTGCTACTGGATACCAGGATAGCTGCTACTGGCTACCGGGATAGCTGCTACTGGCTACTGGGATAGCTGCTACTGGCTACTGGGATAGCTGCTACTGGCTACTGGGATAGCTGCTACTGGCTACTGGGATAGCTGCTACTGGATACTGGGATAGCTGCTACTGGCTACTTGGATAGCTGCTACTGGATACTGGGATAGCTGCTACTGGCTACTGGGATAGCTGCTACTGGCTACTGGGATAGCTGCTACTGGATACTGGGATAGCTGCTACTGGCTACTGGGATAGCTGCTACTGGATACTGGGATAGCTGCTACTGGCTACTGGGATAGCTGCTACTGGATCCTGGGATAGCTGCTACTGGATACTGGGATAGCTGCTACTGGCTACTGGGATAGCTGCTACTGGATACTGGGATAGCTGCTACTGGCTACTGGGATAGCTGCTACTGGCTACTGGGATAGCTGCTACTGGATACTGGGATAGCTGCTACTGGCTACTTGGATAGCTGCTACTGGATACTGGGATAGCTGCTACTGGCTACTGGGATAGCTGCTACTGGCTACTGGGATAGCTGCTACTGGATACTGGGATAGCTGCTACTGGCTACTGGGATAGCTGCTACTGGATACTGGGATAGCTGCTACTGGCTACTGGGATAGCTGCTACTGGATACTGGGATAGCTGCTACTGGCTACTGGGATAGCTGCTACTGGATACTGGGATAGCTGCTACTGGATACTGAGATAGCTGCTACTGGATACTGGGATAGCTGCTACTGGCTACTGGGATAGCTGCTGACTGGCTACTGGGATAGCTGCTACTGGCTACTGGGATAGCTGCTACTGGATACTGAGATAGATGCTGACTGGCTACTGGGATAGCTGCTACTGGATACTGGGATAGCTGCTACTGGATACTGGGATAGCTGCAGACTGGATACTGGGATAGCTGCCACTGGCTACTGGGATAGCTGCAACTGGATACTGGGATAGATGCTGACTGGCTACTGGAATAGCTGCTACTGGATACTGGGATAGCTGCTACTGGCTACTGGGATAGCTGCTACTGGATACTGGGATAGCTGCTACTGGATACTGGGATAGCTGCTACTGGCTACTGGGATAGCTGCTACTGGATACTGGGATAGCTGCTACTGGCTACTGGGATAGCTGCTACTGGATACTGGGATAGCTGCTACTGGCTACTGGGATAGCTGATACTGGATACTGGGATAGCTGCTACTGGCTACTGGGATAGCTGCTACTGGATACTGGGATAACTGCTACTGGATACTGGGATAGCTGCTACTGGCTACTGGGATAGCTGCTACTGGATACTGGGATAGCTGCTACTGGCTACTGGGATAGCTGCTACTGGATACTGGGATAGCTGCTACTGGCTACTGGGATCACTGCTACTGGCTACTGGGATAGCTGCTACTGGATACTGGGATAGCTGCTACTGGCTACTGGGATAGCTGCTACTGGCTACTGGGATAGCTGCTACTGGATACTGGGATAGCTGCTACTGGCTACTGGGATAGCTGCTACTGGATACCGGGATAGCTGCTACTGGCTACTGGGATAGCTGCTACTGGCTACTGGGATAGCTGCTACTGGATACTGGGATAGCTGCTACTGGATACTGGGATAGCTGCTACTGGCTACTGGGATAGCTGCTACTGGCTACTGGGATAGCTGCTACTGGATACTGGGATAGCTGCTACTGGCTACTGGGATAGCTGCTACTGGATACTGGGATAGCTGCTACTGGCTACTGGGATAGCTGCTACTGGCTACTGGGATAGCTGCTACTGGATACTGGGATAGCTGCTACTGGCTACCGGGATAGCTGCTACTGGATACCGGGATAGCTGCTACTGGCTACCGGGATAGCTGCTACTGGCTACTGGGATAGCTGCTACTGGCTACTGGGATAGCTGCTACTGGCTACTGGGATAGCTGCTACTGGCTACTGGGATAGCTGCTACTGGATACTGGGATAGCTGCTACTGGCTACTTGGATAGCTGCTACTGGATACTGGGATAGCTGCTACTGGCTACTGGGATAGCTGCTACTGGCTACTGGGATAGCTGCTACTGGATACTGGGATAGCTGCTACTGGCTACTGGGATAGCTGCTACTGGATACTGGGATAGCTGCTACTGGCTACTGGGATAGCTGCTACTGGATACTGGGATAGCTGCTACTGGCTACTGGGATAGCTGCTACTGGATACTGGGATAGCTGCTACTGGATACTGAGATAGCTGCTACTGGATACTGGGATAGCTGCTACTGGCTACTGGGATAGCTGCTGACTGGCTACTGGGATAGCTGCTACTGGCTACTGGGATAGCTGCTACTGGATACTGAGATAGATGCTGACTGGCTACTGGGATAGCTGCTACTGGATACTGGGATAGCTGCTACTGGATACTGGGATAGCTGCTACTGGCTACTGGGATAGCTGCTACTGGCTACTGGGATAGCTGCTACTGGATACTGGGATAGCTGCTACTGGATACTGAGATAGCTGCTACTGGATACTGGGATAGCTGCTACTGGCTACTGGGATAGCTGCTGACTGGCTACTGGGATAGCTGCTACTGGCTACTGGGATAGCTGCTACTGGATACTGAGATAGATGCTGACTGGCTACTGGGATAGCTGCAGACTGGATACTGGGATAGCTGCAGACTGGATACTGGGATAGCTGCCACTGGCTACTGGGATAGCTGCTACTGGATACTGGGATAGATGCAGACTGGCTACTGGGATAGCTGCTACTGGATACTGGGATAGCTGCTACTGGCTACTGGGATAGCTGCTACTGGATACTGGGATAGCTGCTACTGGCTACTGGGATAGCTGCTACTGGATACTGGGATAGCTGCTACTGGCTACTGGGATAGCTGCTACTGGCTACTGGGATAGCTGCTACTGGCTACTGGGATAGCTGCTACTGGATACTGGGATAGCTGCTACTGGCTACTGGGATAGCTGCTACTGGATACTGGGATAGCTGCTACTGGATACTGAGATAGCTGCTACTGGATACTGGGATAGCTGCTACTGGCTACTGGGATAGCTGCTGACTGGCTACTGGGATAGCTGCTACTGGCTACTGGGATAGCTGCTACTGGATACTGAGATAGATGCTGACTGGCTACTGGGATAGCTGCTACTGGATACTGGGATAGCTGCTACTGGATACTGGGATAGCTGCTACTGGCTACTGGGATAGCTGCTACTGGATACTGGGATAGCTGCTACTGGCTACTGGGATAGCTGCTACTGGATACTGGGATAGCTGCTACTGGGATAGCTGCTACTGGCTACTGGGATAGCTGCTACTGGATACTGGGATAGCTGCTACTGGCTACTGGGATAGCTGCTACTGGATACTGGGATAGCTGCTACTGGCTACTGGGATAGCTGCTACTGGATACTGGGATAGCTGCTACTGGATACTGAGATAGATGCTGACTGGCTACTGGGATAGCTGCAGACTGGATACTGGGATAGCTGCAGACTGGATACTGGCATAGCTGCCACTGGCTACTGGGATAGCTGCTACTGGATACTGGGATAGATGCAGACTGGCTACTGGGATAGCTGCTACTGGATACTGGGATAGCTGCTACTGGCTACTGGGATAGCTGCTACTGGATACTGGGATAGCTGCTACTGGCTACTGGGATAGCTGCTACTGGCTACTGGGATAGCTGCTACTGGATACTGGGATAGCTGCTACTGGCTACTGGGATAGCTGCTACTGGATACTGGGATAGCTGCTACTGGCTACTGGGATAGCTGCTACTGGATACTGGGATAGCTGCTACTGGCTACTGGGATAGCTGCTACTGGATACTGGGATAGCTGCTACTGGATACTGAGATAGCTGCTACTGGATACTGGGATAGCTGCTACTGGCTACTGGGATAGCTGCTGACTGGCTACTGGGATAGCTGCTACTGGCTACTGGGATAGCTGCTACTGGATACTGAGATAGATGCTGACTGGCTACTGGGATAGCTGCTACTGGATACTGGGATAGCTGCTACTGGCTACTGGGATAGCTGCTACTGGCTACTGGGATAGCTGCTACTGGCTACTGGGATAGCTGCTACTGGATACTGGGATAGCTGCTACTGGATACTGGGATAGCTGCTACTGGATACTGGGATAGCTGCTACTGGCTACTGGGATAGCTGCTACTGGCTACTGGGATAGCTGCTACTGGATACTGGGATAGCTGCTACTGGCTACTGGGATAGCTGCTACTGGATACTGGGATAGCTGCTACTGGCTACTGGGATAGCTGCTACTGGATACTGGGATAGCTGCTACTGGCTACTGGGATAGCTGCTACTGGATACTGGGATAGCTGCTACTGGATACTGAGATAGCTGCTACTGGATACTGGGATAGCTGCTACTGGCTACTGGGATAGCTGCTGACTGGCTACTGGGATAGCTGCTACTGGCTACTGGGATAGCTGCTACTGGATACTGAGATAGATGCAGACTGGCTACTGGGATAGCTGCTACTGGATACTGGGATAGCTGCTACTGGCTACTGGGATAGCTGCTACTGGATACTGGGATAGCTGCTACTGGCTACTGGGATAGCTGCTACTGGATACTGGGATAGCTGCTACTGGCTACTGGGATAGCTGCTACTGGATACTGGGATAGCTGCTACTGGCTACTGGGATAGCTGCTACTGGCTACTGGGATAGCTGCTACTGGATACTGGGATAGCTGCTACTGGATACTGAGATAGCTGCTACTGGATACTGGGATAGCTGCTACTGGCTACTGGGATAGCTGCTGACTGGCTACTGGGATAGCTGCTACTGGCTACTGGGATAGCTGCTACTGGATACTGAGATAGATGCTGACTGGCTACTGGGATAGCTGCTACTGGATACTGGGATAGCTGCTACTGGATACTGGGATAGCTGCTACTGGCTACTGGGATAGCTGCTACTGGATACTGGGATAGCTGCTACTGGCTACTGGGATAGCTGCTACTGGATACTGGGATAGCTGCTACTGGGATAGCTGCTACTGGCTACTGGGATAGCTGCTACTGGATACTGGGATAGCTGCTACTGGCTACTGGGATAGCTGCTACTGGATACTGGGATAGCTGCTACTGGCTACTGGGATAGCTGCTACTGGATACTGGGATAGCTGCTACTGGATACTGAGATAGATGCTGACTGGCTACTGGGATAGCTGCAGACTGGATACTGGGATAGCTGCAGACTGGATACTGGCATAGCTGCCACTGGCTACTGGGATAGCTGCTACTGGATACTGGGATAGATGCAGACTGGCTACTGGGATAGCTGCTACTGGATACTGGGATAGCTGCTACTGGCTACTGGGATAGCTGCTACTGGATACTGGGATAGCTGCTACTGGCTACTGGGATAGCTGCTACTGGCTACTGGGATAGCTGCTACTGGATACTGGGATAGCTGCTACTGGCTACTGGGATAGCTGCTACTGGATACTGGGATAGCTGCTACTGGCTACTGGGATAGCTGCTACTGGATACTGGGATAGCTGCTACTGGCTACTGGGATAGCTGCTACTGGATACTGGGATAGCTGCTACTGGATACTGAGATAGCTGCTACTGGATACTGGGATAGCTGCTACTGGCTACTGGGATAGCTGCTGACTGGCTACTGGGATAGCTGCTACTGGCTACTGGGATAGCTGCTACTGGATACTGAGATAGATGCTGACTGGCTACTGGGATAGCTGCTACTGGATACTGGGATAGCTGGTACTGGCTACTGGGATAGCTGCTACTGGCTACTGGGATAGCTGCTACTGGCTACTGGGATAGCTGCTACTGGATACTGGGATAGCTGCTACTGGATACTGGGATAGCTGCTACTGGATACTGGGATAGCTGCTACTGGCTACTGGGATAGCTGCTACTGGCTACTGGGATAGCTGCTACTGGATACTGGGATAGCTGCTACTGGCTACTGGGATAGCTGCTACTGGATACTGGGATAGCTGCTACTGGCTACTGGGATAGCTGCTACTGGATACTGGGATAGCTGCTACTGGCTACTGGGATAGCTGCTACTGGATACTGGGATAGCTGCTACTGGATACTGAGATAGCTGCTACTGGATACTGGGATAGCTGCTACTGGCTACTGGGATAGCTGCTGACTGGCTACTGGGATAGCTGCTACTGGCTACTGGGATAGCTGCTACTGGATACTGAGATAGATGCTGACTGGCTACTGGGATAGCTGCAGACTGGATACTGGGATAGCTGCAGACTGGATACTGGGATAGCTGCCACTGGCTACTGGGATAGCTGCAACCAGATACTGGGATAGATGCTGACTGGCTACTGGAATAGCTGCTACTGGATACTGGGATAGCTGCTACTGGCTACTGGGATAGCTGCTACTGGATACTGGGATAGATGCTGACTGGCTACTGGAATAGCTGCTACTGGATACTGGGATAGCTGCTACTGGCTACTGGGATAGCTGCTACTGGCTACTGGGATAGCTGCTACTGGATACTGAGATAGATGCTGACTGGCTACTGGGATAGCTGCAGACTGGATACTGGGATAGCTGCAGACTGGATACTGGGATAGCTGCCACTGGCTACTGGGATAGCTGCTACTGGCTACTGGGATAGCTGCTACTGGCTACTGGGATAGCTGCTACTGGATACTGGGATAGCTGCTACTGGATACTGAGATAGCTGCTACTGGATACTGGGATAGCTGCTACTGGCTACTGGGATAGCTGCTGACTGGCTACTGGGATAGCTGCTACTGGCTACTGGGATAGCTGCTACTGGATACTGGGATAGCTGCTACTGGATACTGGGATAGCTGCTACTGGCTACTGGGATAGCTGCTACTGGATACTGGGATAGCTGCTACTGGCTACTGGGATAGCTGCTACTGGATACTGGGATAGCTGCTACTGGATACTGGGATAGCTGCTACTGGATACTGGGATAGCTGCTACTGGCTACTGGGATAGCTGCTACTGGCTACTGGGATAGCTGCTACTGGATACTGGGATAGCTGCTACTGGATACTGAGATAGCTGCTACTGGATACTGGGATAGCTGCTACTGGCTACTGGGATAGCTGCTGACTGGCTACTGGGATAGCTGCTACTGGCTACTGGGATAGCTGCTACTGGATACTGAGATAGATGCTGACTGGCTACTGGGATAGCTGCAGACTGGATACTGGGATAGCTGCAGACTGGATACTGGGATAGCTGCCACTGGCTACTGGGATAGCTGCTACTGGATACTGGGATAGATGCTGACTGGCTACTGGGATAGCTGCCACTGGATACTGGGATAGCTGCTACTGGCTACTGGGATAGCTGCTACTGGATACTGGGATAGCTGCTACTGGCTACTGGGATAGCTGCTACTGGATACTGGGATAGCTGCTACTGGATACTGGGATAGCTGCTACTGGATACTGGGATAACTGCTACTGGATACTGGGATAGCTGCTACTGGCTACTGGGATAGCTGCTACTGGATACTGGGATAGCTGCTACTGGCTACTGGGATAGCTGCTACTGGATACTGGGATAGCTGCTACTGGCTACTGGGATCGCTGCTACTGGCTACTGGGATAGCTGCTACTGGATACTGGGATAGCTGCTACTGGCTACTGGGATAGCTGCTACTGGCTACTGGGATAGCTGCTACTGGATACTGGGATAGCTGCTACTGGCTACTGGGATAGCTGCTACTGGATACCGGGATAGCTGCTACTGGCTACTGGGATAGCTGCTACTGGCTACTGGGATAGCTGCTACTGGATACTGGGATAGCTGCTACTGGATACTGGGATAGCTGCTACTGGCTACTGGGATAGCTGCTACTGGCTACTGCGATAGCTGCTACTGGATACTGGGATAGCTGCTACTGGCTACTGGGATAGCTGCTACTGGCTACTGGGATAGCTGCTACTGGCTACTGGGATAGCTGCTACTGGATACTGGGATAGCTGCTACTGGCTACTGGGATAGCTGCTACTGGATACCGGGATAGCTGCTACTGGCTACTGGGATAGCTGCTACTGGCTACTGGGATAGCTGCTACTGGCTACTGGGATAGCTCCTACTGGCTACTGGGATAGCTGCTACTGGCTACTGGGATAGCTGCTACTGGATACTGGGATAGCTGCTACTGGCTACTTGGATAGCTGCTACTGGATACTGGGATAGCTGCTACTGGCTACTGGGATAGCTGCTACTGGCTACTGGGATAGCTGCTACTGGATACTGGGATAGCTGCTACTGGCTACTGGGATAGCTGCTACTGGATACTGGGATAGCTGCTACTGGCTACTGGGATAGCTGCTACTGGATACTGGGATAGCTGCTACTGGCTACTGGGATAGCTGCTACTGGATACTGGGATAGCTGCTACTGGATACTGAGATAGCTGCTACTGGATACTGGGATAGCTGCTACTGGCTACTGGGATAGCTGCTGACTGGCTACTGGGATAGCTGCTACTGGCTACTGGGATAGCTGCTACTGGATACTGAGATAGATGCTGACTGGCTACTGGGATAGCTGCTACTGGATACTGGGATAGCTGCTACTGGATACTGGGATAGCTGCTACTGGCTACTGGGATAGCTGCTACTGGCTACTGGGATAGCTGCTACTGGATACTGGGATAGCTGCTACTGGATACTGAGATAGCTGCTACTGGATACTGGGATAGCTGCTACTGGCTACTGGGATAGCTGCTGACTGGCTACTGGGATAGCTGCTACTGGCTACTGGGATAGCTGCTACTGGATACTGAGATAGATGCTGACTGGCTACTGGGATAGCTGCAGACTGGATACTGGGATAGCTGCAGACTGGATACTGGGATAGCTGCCACTGGCTACTGGGATAGCTGCTACTGGATACTGGGATAGATGCAGACTGGCTACTGGGATAGCTGCTACTGGATACTGGGATAGCTGCTACTGGCTACTGGGATAGCTGCTACTGGATACTGGGATAGCTGCTACTGGCTACTGGGATAGCTGCTACTGGATACTGGGATAGCTGCTACTGGCTACTGGGATAGCTGCTACTGGATACTGGGATAGCTGCTACTGGCTACTGGGATAGCTGCTACTGGATACTGGGATAGCTGCTACTGGATACTGAGATAGCTGCTACTGGATACTGGGATAGCTGCTACTGGCTACTGGGATAGCTGCTGACTGGCTACTGGGATAGCTGCTACTGGCTACTGGGATAGCTGCTACTGGATACTGAGATAGATGCTGACTGGCTACTGGGATAGCTGCTACTGGATACTGGGATAGCTGCTACTGGATACTGGGATAGCTGCTACTGGCTACTGGGATAGCTGCTACTGGATACTGGGATAGCTGCTACTGGCTACTGGGATAGCTGCTACTGGATACTGGGATAGCTGCTACTGGGATAGCTGCTACTGGCTACTGGGATAGCTGCTACAGGATACTGAGATAGCTGCTACTGGATACTGGGATAGCTGCTACTGGATACTGGGATAGCTGCTACTGGCTACTGGGATAGCTGCTACTGGCTACTGGGATAGCTGCTACTGGATACTGAGATAGATGCTGACTGGCTACTGGGATAGCTGCAGACTGGATACTGGGATAGCTGCAGACTGGATACTGGGATAGCTGCCACTGGCTACTGGGATAGCTGCTACTGGATACTGGGATAGATGCAGACTGGCTACTGGGATAGCTGCTACTGGATACTGGGATAGCTGCTACTGGCTACTGGGATAGCTGCTACTGGATACTGGGATAGCTGCTACTGGCTACTGGGATAGCTGCTACTGGATACTGGGATAGCTGCTACTGGCTACTGGGATAGCTGCTACTGGATACTGGGATAGCTGCTACTGGCTACTGGGATAGCTGCTACTGGATACTGGGATAGCTGCTACTGGATACTGAGATAGCTGCTACTGGATACTGGGATAGCTGCTACTGGCTACTGGGATAGCTGCTGACTGGCTACTGGGATAGCTGCTACTGGCTACTGGGATAGCTGCTACTGGATACTGAGATAGATGCTGACTGGCTACTGGGATAGCTGCTACTGGATACTGGGATAGCTGCTACTGGATACTGGGATAGCTGCTACTGGCTACTGGGATAGCTGCTACTGGATACTGGGATAGCTGCTACTGGATACTGGGATAGCTGCTACTGGGATAGCTGCTACTGGCTACTGGGATAGCTGCTACTGGATACTGGGATAGCTGCTACTGGCTACTGGGATAGCTGCTACTGGATACTGGGATAGCTGCTACTGGCTACTGGGATAGCTGCTACTGGATACTGGGATAGCTGCTACTGGCTACTGGGATAGCTGCTACTGGATACTGGGATAGCTGCTACTGGATACTGAGATAGCTGCTACTGGATACTGGGATAGCTGCTACTGGCTACTGGGATAGCTGCTGACTGGCTACTGGGATAGCTGCTACTGGCTACTGGGATAGCTGCTACTGGATACTGGGATAGCTGCTACTGGCTACTGGGATAGCTGCTACTGGATACTGGGATAGCTGCTACAGGATACTGAGATAGCTGCTACTGGATACTGGGATAGCTGCTACTGGCTACTGGGATAGCTGCTGACTGGCTACTGGGATAGCTGCTACTGGCTACTGGGATAGCTGCTACTGGATACTGAGATAGATGCTGACTGGCTACTGGGATAGCTGCAGACTGGATACTGGGATAGCTGCCACTGGCTACTGGGATAGCTGCTACTGGATACTGGGATAGATGCTGACTGGCTACTGGGATAGCTGCTACTGGATACTGGGATAGCTGCTACTGGCTACTGGGATAGCTGCTACTGGATACTGGGATAGCTGCTACTGGCTACTGGGATAGCTGCTACTGGCTACTGGGATAGCTGTTACTGGCTACTGGGATAGCCGCTACTGGATACTGGGATAGCCGCTACTGGCTACTGGGATAGCTGCTACTGGATACTGGGATAGCTGCTACTGGCTACTGGGATAGCTGCTACTGGCTACTGGGATAGCTGCTACTGGATACTGGGATAGCTGCTACTGGCTACTGGGATAGCTGCTACTGGCTACTGGGATAGCTGCTACTGGATACTGGGATAGCTGCTACTGGCTACTGGGATAGCTGCTACTGGCTACTGGGATAGCTGCTACTGGATACTGGGATAGCTGCTACTGGATACTGGGATAGCTGCTACTGGCTACTGGGATAGCTGCTACTGGATACTGGGATAGCTGCTACTGGCTACTGGGATAGCTGCTACTGGCTACTGGGATAGCTGCTACTGGCTACTGGGATAGCTGCTACTGGCTACTGGGATAGCTGCTACTGGATACTGGGATAGCTGCTACTGGCTACTGGGATAGCTGCTACTGGCTACTGGGATAGCTGCTACTGGATACTGGGATAGCTGCTACTGGCTACTGGGATAGCTGCTACAGGATACCGGGATAGCTGCTACTGGCTACTGGGATAGCTGCTACTGGCTACTGGGATAGCTGCTACTGGCTACTGGGATAGCTGCTACTGGATACTGGGATAGCTGCTACTGGCTACTGGGATAGCTGCTACTGGATACTGGGATAGCTGCTACTGGCTACTGGGATAGCTGCTACTGGCTACTGGGATAGCTGCTACTGGATACTGGGATAGCTGCTACTGGCTACTGGGATAGCTGCAACTGGATACTGGGATAGCTGCTACTGGATACTGGGATAGCTGCTACTGGATACTGGGATAGCTGCTACTGGCTACTGGGATAGCTGCTACTGGATACTGGGATAGCTGCTACTGGATACTGAGATAGCTGCTACTGGCTACTGGGATAGCTGCTGACTGGCTACTGGGATAGCTGCTACTGGCTACTGGGATAGCTGCTACTGGATACTGAGATAGATGCTGACTGGCTACTGGGATAGCTGCAGACTGGATACTGGGATAGCTGCAGACTGGATACTGAGATAGCTGCCACTGGCTACTGGGATAGCTGCTACTGGATACTGGGATAGATGCTGACTGGCTACTGGGATAGCTGCCACTGGATACTGGGATAGCTGCTACTGGCTACTGGGATAGCTGCTACTGGATACTGGGATAGCTGCTACTGGATACTGGGATAGCTGCTACTGGCTACTGGGATAGCTGCTACTGGATACTGGGATAGCTGCTACTGGCTACTGGGATAGCTGCTACTGGCTACTGGGATAGCTGATACTGGATACTGGGATAGCTGCTACTGGCTACTGGGATAGCTGCTACTGGATACTGGGATAACTGCTACTGGATACTGGGATAGCTGCTACTGGCTACTGGGATAGCTGCTACTGGATACTGGGATAGCTGCTACTGGCTACTGCGATAGCTGCTACTGGATACTGGGATAGCTGCTACTGGCTACTGGGATAGCTGCTACTGGCTACTGGGATAGCTGCTACTGGATACTGGGATAGCTGCTACTGGATACTGGGATAGCTGCTACTGGCTACTGGGATAGCTGCTACTGGATACCGGGATAGCTGCTACTGGCTACTGGGATAGCTGCTACTGGCTACTGGGATAGCTGCTACTGGATACTGGGATAGCTGCTACTGGCTACTGGGATAGCTGCTGACTGCCTAATGGGATAGCTGCTACTGGCTACTGGGATAGCTGCTACTGGATACTGAGATAGATGCTGACTGGCTACTGGGATAGCTGCTACTGGATACTGGGATAGCTGCTACTGGCTACTGGGATAGCTGCTACTGGCTACTGGGATAGCTGCTACTGGCTACTGGGATAGCTGCTACTGGATACTGGGATAGCTGCTACTGGCTACTGGGATAGCTGCTACTGGATACTGGGATAGCTGCTACTGGCTACTGGGATAGCTGCTACTGGATACTGGGATAGCTGCTACTGGCTACTGGGATAGCTGCTACTGGATACTGGGATAGCTGCTACTGGATACTGAGATAGCTGCTACTGGATACTGGGATAGCTGCTACTGGCTACTGGGATAGCTGCTGACTGGCTACTGGGATAGCTGCTACTGGCTACTGGGATAGCTGCTACTGGATACTGAGATAGATGCTGACTGGCTACTGGGATAGCTGCAGACTGGATACTGGGATAGCTGCAGACTGGATACTGGGATAGCTGCCACTGGCTACTGGGATAGCTGCTACTGGATACTGGGATAGATGCAGACTGGCTACTGGGATAGCTGCTACTGGATACTGGGATAGCTGCTACTGGCTACTGGGATAGCTGCTACTGGATACTGGGATAGCTGCTACTGGCTACTGGGATAGCTGCTACTGGCTACTGGGATAGCTGCTACTGGCTACTGGGATAGCTGCTACTGGATACTGGGATAGCTGCTACTGGCTACTGGGATAGCTGCTACTGGATACTGGGATAGCTGCTACTGGCTACTGGGATAGCTGCTACTGGATACTGGGATAGCTGCTACTGGCTACTGGGATAGCTGCTACTGGATACTGGGATAGCTGCTACTGGCTACTGGGATAGCTGCTACTGGATACTGGGATAGCTGCTACTGGATACTGAGATAGCTGCTACTGGATACTGGGATAGCTGCTACTGGCTACTGGGATAGCTGCTGACTGGCTACTGGGATAGCTGCTACTGGCTACTGGGATAGCTGCTACTGGATACTGAGATAGATGCTGACTGGCTACTGGGATAGCTGCTACTGGATACTGGGATAGCTGCTACTGGATACTGGGATAGCTGCTACTGGCTACTGGGATAGCTACTACTGGCTACTGGGATAGCTGCTACTGGATACTGGGATAGCTGCTACTGGCTACTGGGATAGCTGCTACTGGCTACTGGGATAGCTGCTACTGGATACTGGGATAGCTGCTACTGGCTACTGGGATAGCTGCTACTGGATACTGGGATAGCTGCTACTGGCTACTGGGATAGCTGCTACTGGATACTGGGATAGCTGCTACTGGCTACTGGGATAGCCGCTACTGGATACTGGGATAGCTGCTACTGGATACTGAGATAGCTGCTACTGGATACTGGGATAGCTGCTACTGGCTACTGGGATAGCTGCTGACTGGCTACTGGGATAGCTGCTACTGGCTACTGAGATAGATGCTGACTGGCTACTGAGATAGATGCTGACTGGCTACTGGGATAGCTGCAGACTGGATACTGGGATAGCTGCAGACTGGATACTGGGATAGCTGCTACTGGCTACTGGGATAGCTGCTGACTGGCTACTGGGATAGCTGCTACTGGCTACTGGGATAGCTGCTACTGGATACTGAGATAGATGCTGACTGGCTACTGGGATAGCTGCTACTGGATACTGGGATAGCTGCTACTGGATACTGGGATAGCTGCTACTGGCTACTGGGATAGCTACTACTGGCTACTGGGATAGCTGCTACTGGATACTGGGATAGCTGCTACTGGCTACTGGGATAGCTGCTACTGGCTACTGGGATAGCTGCTACTGGATACTGGGATAGCTGCTACTGGCTACTGGGATAGCTGCTACTGGATACTGGAATAGCTGCTACTGGCTACTGGGATAGCTGCTACTGGATACTGGGATAGCTGCAGACTGGATACTGGGATAGCTGCCACTGGCTACTGGGATAGCTGCAACTGGCTACTGGGATAGCTGCTACTGGCTACTGGGATAGCTGCTACTGGATACTGAGATAGATGCTGACTGGCTACTGGGATAGCTGCTACTGGATACTGAGATAGATGCTGACTGGCTACTGGGATAGCTGCTACTGGATACTGGGATAGCTGCTACTGGATACTGGGATAGCTGCTACTGGCTACTGGGATAGCTGCAGACTGGATACTGGGATAGCTGCAGACTGGATACTGGGATAGCTGCCACTGGCTACTGGGATAGCTGCAACTGGATACTGGGATAGATGCTGACTGGCTACTGGGATAGCTGCTACTGGATACTGGGATAGCTGCTACTGGCTACTGGGATAGCTGCTACTGGATACTGGGATAGCTGCTACTGGATACTGAGATAGCTGCTACTGGATACTGGGATAGCTGCTACTGGCTACTGGGATAGCTGCTGACTGGCTACTGGGATAGCTGCTACTGGATACTGGGATAGCTGCTACTGGATACTGGGATAGCTGCTACTGGCTACTGGGATAGCTGCTACTGGCTACTGGGATAGCTGCTACTGGCTACTGGGATAGCTGCTACTGGATACTGAGATAGATGCTGACTGGCTACTGGGATAGCTGCAGACTGGATACTGGGATAGCTGCAGACTGGATACTGGGATAGCTGCCACTGGCTACTGGGATAGCTGCAACTGGATACTGGGATAGATGCTGACTGGCTACTGGGATAGCTGCTACTGGATACTGGGATAGCTGCTACTGGCTACTGGGATAGCTGCTACTGGATACTGGGATAGCTGCTACTGGATACTGAGATAGCTGCTACTGGATACTGGGATAGCTGCTACTGGCTACTGGGATAGCTGCTGACTGGCTACTGGGATAGCTGCTACTGGATACTGGGATAGCTGCTACTGGATACTGGGATAGCTGCTACTGGCTACTGGGATAGCTGCTACTGGCTACTGGGATAGCTGCTACTGGCTACTGGGATAGCTGCTACTGGATACTGGGATAGCTGCTACTGGCTACTGGGATAGCTGCTACTGGATACTGGGATAGCTGCTACTGGCTACTGGGATAGCTGCTACTGGCTACTGGGATAGCTGCTACTGGATACTGGGATAGCTGCTACTGGCTACTGGGATAGCTGCTACTGGATACTGGGATAGCTGCTACTGGCTACTGGGATAGCTGCTACTGGATACTGGGATAGCTGCTACTGGCTACTGGGATAGCTGCTACTGGATACTGGGATAGCTGCTACTGGATACTGAGATAGCTGCTACTGGATACTGGGATAGCTGCTACTGGCTACTGGGATAGCTGCTGACTGGCTACTGGGATAGCTGCTACTGGCTACTGGGATAGCTGCTACTGGATACTGAGATAGATGCTGACTGGCTACTGGGATAGCTGCAGACTGGATACTGGGATAGCTGCAGACTGGATACTGGGATAGCTGCCACTGGCTACTGGGATAGCTGCAACTGGATACTGGGATAGATGCTGACTGGCTACTGGGATAGCTGCTACTGGATACTGGGATAGCTGCTACTGGCTACTGGGATAGCTGCTACTGGATACTGGGATAGCTGCTACTGGATACTGAGATAGCTGCTACTGGCTACTGGGATAGCTGCTGACTGGCTACTGGGATAGCTGCTACTGGATACTGAGATAGATGCTGACTGGCTACTGGGATAGCTGCTACTGGATACTGGGATAGCTGCTACTGGATACTGGGATAGCTGCTACTGGCTACTGGGATAGCTACTACTGGCTACTGGGATAGCTGCTACTGGATACTGGGATAGCTGCTACTGGCTACTGGGATAGCTGCTACTGGCCACTGGGATAGCTGCTACTGGATACTGAGATAGATGCTGACTGGCTACTGGGATAGCTGCAGACTGGATACTGGGATAGCTGCAGACTGGATACTGGGATAGCTGCCACTGGCTACTGGGATAGCTGCAACTGGATACTGGGATAGATGCTGACTGGCTACTGGGATAGCTGCTACTGGATACTGGGATAGCTGCTACTGGCTACTGGGATAGCTGCTACTGGATACTGGGATAGCTGCTACTGGATACTGAGATAGCTGCTACTGGATACTGGGATAGCTGCTACTGGCTACTGGGATAGCTGCTGACTGGCTACTGGGATAGCTGCTACTGGATACTGGGATAGCTGCTACTGGATACTGGGATAGCTGCTACTGGCTACTGGGATAGCTGCTACTGGCTACTGGGATAGCTGCTACTGGATACTGGGATAGCTGCTACTGGCTACTGGGATAGCTGCTACTGGATACTGGGATAGCTGCTACTGGCTACTGGGATAGCTGCTACTGGCTACTGGGATAGCTGCTACTGGATACTGGGATAGCTGCTACTGGCTACTGGGATAGCTGCTACTGGATACTGGGATAGCTGCTACTGGCTACTGGGATAGCTGCTACTGGATACTGGGATAGCTGCTACTGGCTACTGGGATAGCTGCTACTGGATACTGGGATAGCTGCTACTGGATACTGAGATAGCTGCTACTGGATACTGGGATAGCTGCTACTGGCTACTGGGATAGCTGCTGACTGGCTACTGGGATAGCTGCTACTGGCTACTGGGATAGCTGCTACTGGATACTGAGATAGATGCTGACTGGCTACTGGGATAGCTGCAGACTGGATACTGGGATAGCTGCAGACTGGATACTGGGATAGCTGCCACTGGCTACTGGGATAGCTGCAACTGGATACTGGGATAGATGCTGACTGGCTACTGGGATAGCTGCTACTGGATACTGGGATAGCTGCTACTGGCTACTGGGATAGCTGCTACTGGATACTGGGATAGCTGCTACTGGATACTGAGATAGCTGCTACTGGATACTGGGATAGCTGCTACTGGCTACTGGGATAGCTGCTGACTGGCTACTGGGATAGCTGCTACTGGATACTGGGATAGCTGCTACTGGATACTGGGATAGCTGCTACTGGCTACTGGGATAGCTGCTACTGGCTACTGGGATAGCTGCTACTGGATACTGGGATAGCTGCTACTGGCTACTGGGATAGCTGCTACTGGATACTGGGATAGCTGCTACTGGCTACTGGGATAGCTGCTACTGGCTACTGGGATAGCTGCTACTGGATACTGGGATAGCTGCTACTGGCTACTGGGATAGCTGCTACTGGATACTGGGATAGCTGCTACTGGCTACTGGGATAGCTGCTACTGGATACTGGGATAGCTGCTACTGGCTACTGGGATAGCTGCTACTGGATACTGGGATAGCTGCTACTGGATACTGAGATAGCTGCTACTGGATACTGGGATAGCTGCTACTGGCTACTGGGATAGCTGCTACTGGCTACTGGGATAGCTGCTACTGGATACTGGGATAGCTGCTACTGGCTACTGGGATAGCTGCTACTGGATACTGGGATAGCTGCTACTGGCTACTGGGATAGCTGCTACTGGATACTGGGATAGCTGCTACTGGATACTGAGATAGCTGCTACTGGATACTGGGATAGCTGCTACTGGCTACTGGGATAGCTGCTGACTGGCTACTGGGATAGCTGCTACTGGCTACTGGGATAGCTGCTACTGGATACTGAGATAGATGCTGACTGGCTACTGGGATAGCTGCAGACTGGATACTGGGATAGCTGCAGACTGGATACTGGGATAGCTGCCACTGGCTACTGGGATAGCTGCAACTGGATACTGGGATAGATGCTGACTGGCTACTGGGATAGCTGCTACTGGATACTGGGATAGCTGCTACTGGCTACTGGGATAGCTGCTACTGGATACTGGGATAGCTGCTACTGGATACTGAGATAGCTGCTACTGGCTACTGGGATAGCTGCTGACTGGCTACTGGGATAGCTGCTACTGGATACTGAGATAGATGCTGACTGGCTACTGGGATAGCTGCTACTGGATACTGGGATAGCTGCTACTGGATACTGGGATAGCTGCTACTGGCTACTGGGATAGCTACTACTGGCTACTGGGATAGCTGCTACTGGATACTGGGATAGCTGCTACTGGCTACTGGGATAGCTGCTACTGGCCACTGGAATAGCTGCTACTGGATACTGAGATAGATGCTGACTGGCTACTGGGATAGCTGCAGACTGGATACTGGGATAGCTGCAGACTGGATACTGGGATAGCTGCCACTGGCTACTGGGATAGCTGCAACTGGATACTGGGATAGATGCTGACTGGCTACTGGGATAGCTGCTACTGGATACTGGGATAGCTGCTACTGGCTACTGGGATAGCTGCTACTGGATACTGGGATAGCTGCTACTGGATACTGAGATAGCTGCTACTGGATACTGGGATAGCTGCTACTGGCTACTGGGATAGCTGCTGACTGGCTACTGGGATAGCTGCTACTGGATACTGGGATAGCTGCTACTGGATACTGGGATAGCTGCTACTGGCTACTGGGATAGCTGCTACTGGCTACTGGGATAGCTGCTACTGGCTACTGGGATAGCTGCTACTGGATACTGGGATAGCTGCTACTGGCTACTGGGATAGCTGCTACTGGATACTGGGATAGCTGCTACTGGCTACTGGGATAGCTGCTACTGGCTACTGGGATAGCTGCTACTGGATACTGGGATAGCTGCTACTGGCTACTGGGATAGCTGCTACTGGATACTGGGATAGCTGCTACTGGCTACTGGGATAGCTGCTACTGGATACTGGGATAGCTGCTACTGGCTACTGGGATAGCTGCTACTGGATACTGGGATAGCTGCTACTGGATACTGAGATAGCTGCTACTGGATACTGGGATAGCTGCTACTGGCTACTGGGATAGCTGCTGACTGGCTACTGGGATAGCTGCTACTGGCTACTGGGATAGCTGCTACTGGATACTGAGATAGATGCTGACTGGCTACTGGGATAGCTGCAGACTGGATACTGGGATAGCTGCAGACTGGATACTGGGATAGCTGCCACTGGCTACTGGGATAGCTGCAACTGGATACTGGGATAGATGCTGACTGGCTACTGGGATAGCTGCTACTGGATACTGGGATAGCTGCTACTGGCTACTGGGATAGCTGCTACTGGATACTGGGATAGCTGCTACTGGATACTGAGATAGCTGCTACTGGATACTGGGATAGCTGCTACTGGCTACTGGGATAGCTGCTGACTGGCTACTGGGATAGCTGCTACTGGATACTGGGATAGCTGCTACTGGATACTGGGATAGCTGCTACTGGCTACTGGGATAGCTGCTACTGGCTACTGGGATAGCTGCTACTGGATACTGGGATAGCTGCTACTGGCTACTGGGATAGCTGCTACTGGATACTGGGATAGCTGCTACTGGCTACTGGGATAGCTGCTACTGGCTACTGGGATAGCTGCTACTGGATACTGGGATAGCTGCTACTGGCTACTGGGATAGCTGCTACTGGATACTGGGATAGCTGCTACTGCTGCTACTGGCTACTGGGATAGCTGCTACTGGCTACTGGGATAGCTGCTACTGGCTACTGGGATAGCTGCTACTGGATACTGGGATAGCTGCTACTGGCTACTGGGATAGCTGCTACTGGATACTGGGATAGCTGCTACTGGCTACTGGGATAGCTGCTACTGGCTACTGGGATAGCTGCTACTGGATACTGGGATAGCTGCTACTGGCTACTGGGATAGCTGCTACTGGATACTGGGATAGCTGCTACTGGCTACTGGGATAGCTGCTACTGGATACTGGGATAGCTGCTACTGGCTACTGGGATAGCTGCTACTGGCTACTGGGATAGCTGCTACTGGATACTGGGATAGCTGCTACTGGCTACTGGGATAGCTGCTACTGGATACTGGGATAGCTGCTACTGGCTACTGGGATAGCTGCTACTGGATACTGGGATAGCTGCTACTGGCTACTGGGATAGCTGCTACTGGATACTGGGATAGCTGCTACTGGCTACTGGGATAGCTGCTACTGGATACTGGGATAGCTGCTACTGGCTACTGGGATAGCTGCTACTGGATACTGGGATAGCTGCTACTGGCTACTGGGATAGCTGCTACTGGCTACTGGGATAGCTGCTACTGGCTACTGGGATAGCTGCTACTGGATACTGGGATAGCTGCTGACTGGCTACTGGGATAGCTGCTACTGGATACTGGGATAGCTGCTACTGGATACTGGGATAGCTGCTACTGGCTACTGGGATAGCTGCTACTGGCTACTGGGATAGCTGCTACTGGATACTGGGATAGCTGCTACTGGCTACTGGGATAGCTGCTACTGGATACTGGGATAGCTGCTACTGGATACTGGGATAGCTGCTACTGGCTACTGGGATAGCTGCTACTGGATACTGGGATAGCTGCTACTGGCTACTGGGATAGCTGCTACTGGCTACTGGGATAGCTGCTACTGGATACTGGGATAGCTGCTACTGGCTACTGGGATAGCTGCTACTGGATACTGGGATAGCTGCTACTGGCTACTGGGATAGCTGCTACTGGATACTGGGATAGCTGCTACTGGCTACTGGGATAGCTGCTACTGGATACTGGGATAGCTGCTACTGGCTACTGGGATAGCTGCTACTGGATACTGGGATAGCTGCTACTGGCTACTGGGATAGCTGCTACTGGATACTGGGATAGCTGCTACTGGCTACTGGGATAGCTGCTACTGGATACTGGGATAGCTGCTACTGGATACTGAGATAGCTGCTACTGGATACTGGGATAGCTGCTACTGGCTACTGGGATAGCTGCTGACTGGCTACTGGGATAGCTGCTACTGGCTACTGGGATAGCTGCTACTGGATACTGAGATAGATGCTGACTGGCTACTGGGATAGCTGCAGACTGGATACTGGGATAGCTGCAGACTGGATACTGGGATAGCTGCCACTGGCTACTGGGATAGCTGCAACTGGATACTGGGATAGATGCTGACTGGCTACTGGGATAGCTGCTACTGGATACTGGGATAGCTGCTACTGGCTACTGGGATAGCTGCTACTGGATACTGGGATAGCTGCTACTGGATACTGGGATAGCTGCTACTGGCTACTGGGATAGCTGCTGACTGGCTACTGGGATAGCTGCTACTGGATACTGAGATAGCTGCTGACTGGCTACTGGGATAGCTGCTACTGGATACTGGGATAGCTGCTACTGGATACTGGGATAGCTGCTACTGGCTACTGGGATAGCTGCTACTGGCTACTGGGATAGCTGCTACTGGATACTGGGATAGCTGCTACTGGCTACTGGGATAGCTGCTACTGGCTACTGGGATAGCTGCTACTGGATACTGGGATAGCTGCTACTGGCTACTGGGATAGCTGCTACTGGATACTGGGATAGCTGCTACTGGCTACTGGGATAGCTGCTACTGGATACTGGGATAGCTGCTACTGGCTACTGGGATAGCTGCTACTGGATACTGGGATAGCTGCTACTGGATACTGAGATAGCTGCTACTGGATACTGGGATAGCTGCTACTGGCTACTGGGATAGCTGCTGACTGGCTACTGGGATAGCTGCTACTGGCTACTGGGATAGCTGCTACTGGATACTGAGATAGATGCTGACTGGCTACTGGGATAGCTGCAGACTGGATACTGGGATAGCTGCAGACTGGATACTGGGATAGCTGCCACTGGCTACTGGGATAGCTGCAACTGGATACTGGGATAGATGCTGACTGGCTACTGGGATAGCTGCTACTGGATACTGGGATAGCTGCTACTGGCTACTGGGATAGCTGCTACTGGATACTGGGATAGCTGCTACTGGATACTGAGATAGCTGCTACTGGCTACTGGGATAGCTGCTACTGGCTACTGGGATAGCTGCTGACTGGCTACTGGGATAGCTGCTACTGGATACTGGGATAGCTGCTACTGGATACTGGGATAGCTGCTACTGGATACTGGGATAGCTGCTACTGGCTACTGGGATAGCTGCTACTGGATACTGGGATAGCTGCTACTGGCTACTGGGATAGCTGCTACTGGATACTGGGATAGCTGCTACTGGCTACTGGGATAGCTGCTACTGGCTACTGGGATAGCTGCTACTGGATACTGGGATAGCTGCTACTGGCTACTGGGATAGCTGCTACTGGATACTGGGATAGCTGCTACTGGCTACTGGGATAGCTGCTACTGGATACTGGGATAGCTGCTACTGGCTACTGGGATAGCTGCTACTGGATACTGGGATAGCTGCTACTGGATACTGGAGATAGCTGCTACTGGATACTGGGATAGCTGCTACTGGCTACTGGGATAGCTGCTGACTGGCTACTGGGATAGCTGCTACTGGCTACTGGGATAGCTGCTACTGGATACTGAGATAGATGCTGACTGGCTACTGGGATAGCTGCAGACTGGATACTGGGATAGCTGCAGACTGGATACTGGGATAGCTGCCACTGGCTACTGGGATAGCTGCAACTGGATACTGGGATAGATGCTGACTGGCTACTGGGATAGCTGCTACTGGATACTGGGATAGCTGCTACTGGCTACTGGGATAGCTGCTACTGGATACTGGGATAGCTGCTACTGGATACTGGATAGCTGCTACTGGCTACTGGGATAGCTGCTACTGGATACTGGGATAGCTGCTACTGGCTACTGGGATAGCTGCTGACTGGCTACTGGGATAGCTGCTACTGGATACTGGGATAGCTGCTACTGGCTACTGGGATAGCTGCTACTGGCTACTGGGATAGCTGCTACTGGCTACTGGGATAGCTGCTACTGGATACTGGGATAGCTGCTACTGGCTACTGGGATAGCTGCTACTGGATACTGGGATAGCTGCTACTGGCTACTGGGATAGCTGCTACTGGCTACTGGGATAGCTGCTACTGGATACTGGGATAGCTGCTACTGGCTACTGGGATAGCTGCTACTGGATACTGGGATAGCTGCTACTGGCTACTGGGATAGCTGCTACTGGATACTGGGATAGCTGCTACTGGATACTGGGATAGCTGCTACTGGCTACTGGGATAGCTGCTACTGGCTACTGAGATAGCTGCTACTGGATACTGGGATAGCTGCTACTGGCTACTGGGATAGCTGCTACTGGATACTGGGATAGCTGCTACTGGCTACTGGGATAGCTGCTACTGGATACTGAGATAGATGCTGACTGGCTACTGGGATAGCTGCAGACTGGATACTGGGATAGCTGCAGACTGGATACTGGGATAGCTGCCACTGGCTACTGGGATAGCTGCAACTGGATACTGGGATAGATGCTGACTGGCTACTGGGATAGCTGCTACTGGATACTGGGATAGCTGCTACTGGCTACTGGGATAGCTGCTACTGGATACTGGGATAGCTGCTACTGGATACTGAGATAGCTGCTACTGGATACTGGGATAGCTGCTACTGGCTACTGGGATAGCTGCTGACTGGCTACTGGGATAGCTGCTACTGGATACTGGGATAGCTGCTACTGGATACTGGGATAGCTGCTACTGGCTACTGGGATAGCTGCTACTGGCTACTGGGATAGCTGCTACTGGCTACTGGGATAGCTGCTACTGGATACTGGGATAGCTGCTACTGGCTACTGGGATAGCTGCTACTGGATACTGGGATAGCTGCTACTGGCTACTGGGATAGCTGCTACTGGCTACTGGGATAGCTGCTACTGGATACTGGGATAGCTGCTACTGGCTACTGGGATAGCTGCTACTGGATACTGGGATAGCTGCTACTGGCTACTGGGATAGCTGCTACTGGATACTGGGATAGCTGCTACTGGCTACTGGGATAGCTGCTACTGGATACTGGGATAGCTGCTACTGGATACTGAGATAGCTGCTACTGGATACTGGGATAGCTGCTACTGGCTACTGGGATAGCTGCTGACTGGCTACTGGGATAGCTGCTACTGGCTACTGGGATAGCTGCTACTGGATACTGAGATAGATGCTGACTGGCTACTGGGATAGCTGCAGACTGGATACTGGGATAGCTGCAGACTGGATACTGGGATAGCTGCCACTGGCTACTGGGATAGCTGCAACTGGATACTGGGATAGATGCTGACTGGCTACTGGGATAGCTGCTACTGGATACTGGGATAGCTGCTACTGGCTACTGGGATAGCTGCTACTGGATACTGGGATAGCTGCTACTGGATACTGAGATAGCTGCTACTGGCTACTGGGATAGCTGCTGACTGGCTACTGGGATAGCTGCTACTGGATACTGAGATAGCTGCTGACTGGCTACTGGGATAGCTGCTACTGGATACTGGGATAGCTGCTACTGGATACTGGGATAGCTGCTACTGGCTACTGGGATAGCTGCTACTGGCTACTGGGATAGCTGCTACTGGATACTGGGATAGCTGCTACTGGCTACTGGGATAGCTGCTACTGGCTACTGGGATAGCTGCTACTGGATACTGAGATAGATGCTGACTGGCTACTGGGATAGCTGCAGACTGGATACTGGGATAGCTGCAGACTGGATACTGGGATAGCTGCCACTGGCTACTGGGATAGCTGCAACTGGATACTGGGATAGATGCTGACTGGCTACTGGGATAGCTGCTACTGGATACTGGGATAGCTGCTACTGGCTACTGGGATAGCTGCTACTGGATACTGGGATAGCTGCTACTGGATACTGAGATAGCTGCTACTGGATACTGGGATAGCTGCTACTGGCTACTGGGATAGCTGCTGACTGGCTACTGGGATAGCTGCTACTGGATACTGGGATAGCTGCTACTGGATACTGGGATAGCTGCTACTGGCTACTGGGATAGCTGCTACTGGCTACTGGGATAGCTGCTACTGGCTACTGGGATAGCTGCTACTGGATACTGGGATAGCTGCTACTGGCTACTGGGATAGCTGCTACTGGATACTGGGATAGCTGCTACTGGCTACTGGGATAGCTGCTACTGGCTACTGGGATAGCTGCTACTGGATACTGGGATAGCTGCTACTGGCTACTGGGATAGCTGCTACTGGATACTGGGATAGCTGCTACTGGCTACTGGGATAGCTGCTACTGGATACTGGGATAGCTGCTACTGGCTACTGGGATAGCTGCTACTGGATACTGGGATAGCTGCTACTGGATACTGAGATAGCTGCTACTGGATACTGGGATAGCTGCTACTGGCTACTGGGATAGCTGCTGACTGGCTACTGGGATAGCTGCTACTGGCTACTGGGATAGCTGCTACTGGATACTGAGATAGATGCTGACTGGCTACTGGGATAGCTGCAGACTGGATACTGGGATAGCTGCAGACTGGATACTGGGATAGCTGCCACTGGCTACTGGGATAGCTGCAACTGGATACTGGGATAGATGCTGACTGGCTACTGGGATAGCTGCTACTGGATACTGGGATAGCTGCTACTGGCTACTGGGATAGCTGCTACTGGATACTGGGATAGCTGCTACTGGATACTGAGATAGCTGCTACTGGCTACTGGGATAGCTGCTACTGGCTACTGGGATAGCTGCTGACTGGATACTGGGATAGCTGCTACTGGCTACTGGGATAGCTGCTACTGGATACTGGGATAGCTGCTACTGGATACTGGGATAGCTGCTACTGGCTACTGGGATAGCTGCTACTGGCTACTGGGATAGCTGCTACTGGATACTGGGATAGCTGCTACTGGCTACTGGGATAGCTGCTACTGGATACTGGGATAGCTGCTACTGGCTACTGGGATAGCTGCTACTGGATACTGGGATAGCTGCTACTGGCTACTGGGATAGCTGCTACTGGATACTGGGATAGCTGCTACTGGATACTGAGATAGCTGCTACTGGATACTGGGATAGCTGCTACTGGCTACTGGGATAGCTGCTGACTGGCTACTGGGATAGCTGCTACTGGCTACTGGGATAGCTGCTACTGGATACTGAGATAGATGCTGACTGGCTACTGGGATAGCTGCAGACTGGATACTGGGATAGCTGCAGACTGGATACTGGGATAGCTGCCACTGGCTACTGGGATAGCTGCAACTGGATACTGGGATAGATGCTGACTGGCTACTGGGATAGCTGCTACTGGATACTGGGATAGCTGCTACTGGCTACTGGGATAGCTGCTACTGGATACTGGGATAGCTGCTACTGGATACTGAGATAGCTGCTACTGGATACTGGGATAGCTGCTACTGGCTACTGGGATAGCTGCTGACTGGCTACTGGGATAGCTGCTACTGGATACTGGGATAGCTGCTACTGGATACTGGGATAGCTGCTACTGGCTACTGGGATAGCTGCTACTGGCTACTG
The DNA here is from genome assembly GCF_040956055.1 of Brachionichthys hirsutus. Taxonomy (NCBI): domain Eukaryota; kingdom Metazoa; phylum Chordata; class Actinopteri; order Lophiiformes; family Brachionichthyidae; genus Brachionichthys; species Brachionichthys hirsutus. Next base: position 690 of record NW_027180645.1, on the reverse strand, counting down.
GGATAGCTGCTACTGGATACTGGGATAGCTGCTACTGGCTACTGGGATAGCTGCTACTGGATACTGGGATAGCTGCTACTGTAGCTACTGGGATAGCTGCTACTGGCTACTGGGATAGCTGCTACTGGATACTGGGATAGCTGCTACTGGCTACTGGGATAGCTGCTACTGGATACTGGGATAGCTGCTACTGGCTACTGGGATAGCTGCTACTGGATACTGGGATAGCTGCTACTGGCTACTGGGATAGCTGCTACTGGATACTGGGATAGCTGCTACTGGATACTGAGATAGCTGCTACTGGATACTGGGATAGCTGCTACTGGCTACTGGGATAGCTGCTGACTGGCTACTGGGATAGCTGCTACTGGCTACTGGGATAGCTGCTACTGGATACTGAGATAGATGCTGACTGGCTACTGGGATAGCTGCAGACTGGATACTGGGATAGCTGCAGACTGGATACTGGGATAGCTGCCACTGGCTACTGGGATAGCTGCAACTGGATACTGGGATAGCTGCTGACTGGCTACTGGGATAGCTGCTACTGGATACTGGGATAGCTGCTACTGGCTACTGGGATAGCTGCTACTGGATACTGGGATAGCTGCTACTGGATACTGGGATAGCTGCTACTGGCTACTGGGATAGCTGCTACTGGATACTGGGATAGCTGCTACTGGATACTGG
>NW_027180644.1:0-57057 GCF_040956055.1 Brachionichthys hirsutus | reverse complement strand
ATCCGGCCACTTAGGATTCAGTTTAGCCGTGAGTTGGGGTAGGGTGGTGCGGAGGTTCCTTCCCATAAGCAACTGTGCTGGCGAGAACCCGTGTTCCAATGGGGTGGCTCTGTACGCCAGTAGCGCTCTGGTGAAGTCATTGTCCTTCTTCCACAGGTCCTTGATGGTGCGAACAGCACGTTCTGCCTCCCCGTTAGCCTGGGGGTATCTGGGGCTGCTCGTGACATGCGTGAACTGGTACTCCGTTGCAAACTGTTTGAAAAGTTCTGATGCAAACTGGGGCCCATTATCGGATACCACAGTCTCTGGAGTTCCATGTCTAGCAAAGGCTTCTTTGACAGCCTCGATGGTGACCTCTGCTGACGTGTGTTTGAGCTGCGCCACTTCAATATATCTAGAGAAAAAGTCAGTCACCAAAATATATTGTTTCTTTGACCACTCGAACAGATCCATTCCAACTTTCTGCCACGGGCGGTCTGGAAGTGGAGTAGATAGCAATGGTTCGCGACTTTGTAGTCTGTATTTCTGACATATGTCACAATCGGCTACCATTTGGCCTATCTGCGCAGAGATGCCAGGCCACCAGACTGAGTCCTTAGCTCTGGCCCTACATTTGGAAATCCCTTGATGGCCTTCATGCAAACGTTGCAAAATTTCTGCTCTCAGAGGTGGGGGGATCACCAGTCTTTCTCCTCTCATGAGAAATCCGTGACCCACATTGAAGTCCATTCTGTGTTGCCAGCATGCTTTGACGTCCGTCTCTAGCTTGCATTTCTCTGGCCAACCAGTAAGACAGTAGTTCTTCACTTCTCTACACATCTTATCTCTTTCTTGTGCTGATTTGATCTGCTCCAGCCTTTTTTCTGTGGCAGGAAGACAAGCAACAACAGTGTCCACAAAAACCTCTACCTCTTTCTCCAGCTGAAGATCACCTGCAGAGGGCGGCCCCCCAACCGGAGCGCGTGACAGGGCATCGGCTGTGACGAGGTTTTTTCCTGGAACATGGATAATGTTAAATGAGAACCGTAGCAGCCTAAGTCTGAACCTTAGGATGCGTGGAGGAAGGTCATCCAAGCCTCTCGTGCTCAGAAGAGGGACCAGTGGTTTGTGGTCTGTGATCAGAATGAACTGTAGGCCCATGAGATATGATGAGAGCCTCTCACACGCCCACGTCACCGCGAGTGCCTCCTTTTCTATTTGAGCATAGCGCCTCTCAGTGTCAGTTAATCCTCTGGAAATGTAGGTTACTGGCCGCCACACGCCGTCCGACTGCTTCTGTGTGAGTACGGCTCCGATACCATATGGCGATGCATCTGCAGCAACTCTTGTGTCTGCAGAGTTAGAGTACTGAGAGAGCACTTCAGAAGAGCTTAGTATTTCTTTTAGTTTCTGGAACGCTGTTTCCTGTGGCTCCGCCCATATCCACTCGTTTCTCTCCTTTTGCAGCTCCTTAAGCGGTGTGGTTATTGTGGCTAGCTGTGGCGTGAATTTGGCAAGATAGTTAGCCATGCCCATGAGACGCCGCACATCTTCCACACACTTGGGCTGTGGCATCTGCTGAATGGCCTTTACCTTGTTTGGGTCAGCTTCAATGCCTTTTGCTGAAACTTTGTGTCCAACAAAAATGAGCTCCTTCCTAGCAAACTCACACTTTTCATTAAGAGTGAGGCCCTCTTTTTGGAACTTTTGAAGCACACGATGCAGTCTCTGATCGTGCTCCTGTCTGTCTCTGCCGTACACAAGCACATCATCAGCATGACAGATTACTCCATCAAAATCCTCCAGCATCTGCGACATTCTCCTTTGGAAGTGCTCTGGCGCTGATGCTATGCCAAAAGGAAGGCGATTGAATTGATACCTTCCAAAAGGCGTGATGAAGGTTGTGAGGGGCCGCGACTCTGGTGTGATGGGGATTTGCCAAAATCCAGAACGAGCGTCCAATTTTGTGAACACTTTAGCATCTTTCATCATAGCGAGTGTTTGATCCACTGCTGGGAGAATATGTCGTTCTCTTTTCACTGCTGTGTTCAGAGGTGTGAGGTCGACACATATCCTGGGAGGCTTCTTGGCTGGTCTGGGAATAACAACAATGCCTGAACACCACTCTGTAGGCTCAGTGACTTTTGAAATAACTCCCATGTCTTCCATTCTTTTCAACTCTACCTTCACTGCATCTCTGAGAGGGAGTGGGAGGCGCCGTGGGGCAGAAAGAGCTACAGGTATGGCTCCCTGTTCTAACTCTATGTGATATGGTTCTTTCAGCTTGCCTAAGCCTCGAAACACGTCTGGATACACTGCTCTGTAATCTGTAACAGATTCTCTAACTGTGTCCACTCTATACACTAACCCCAGTGCCTCACAAGCTGGTCTGCTTAACAGTGGCTGAACCAAATCTGACACCACGTAGACATTTTGTGATGTACAGCGTCCTTTCACTGCCAACTGTGCCTCAAAACAGCTTTCACCTTGAGAGGGTAACTGCCTGGCCCTAAAAGTCTCTTCTTCGGTGCCTGCAGCCTACCGTCTCTGACAGATTTGTACAATCCCTCTGGAATAGATGTAACATCCGCCCCTGTGTCAAGTTTAAACTGGACATTTTCCCCATTTAGCTTGACCTTTTCAACCCAGGGCTCTGACCTCTCTGTGCCGATTTCTCCCAAGAACACACAACCCTCACTTCCTGTGTCAATATGGTTTTCTGTGACTTCTCTTACACCTGCTGCGTCACTACTGCGACAAACTACAGCAAAATGCCCTTTTTTCTGACATTTTCTGCACTGTACGTCTCTGGCTGGACAATCTTTCCATGCGTGTTTATTCTTTCGACCACAGCGGCCACACTCCATTTCGACCTGCTTAACAAGCTTTTGTCCCTTCTTTGACTGTTGCCATGTCTGAAATTTTCCTTTCTTCATACTTTCTTTGATTGAGTCCATGTTCAGTGTCTTTTCTTCTGCAGAGCTGCTATGTAGTATAGTTTGTTGCTTCTTCACAGTTTCACTCTGTCTGACTTTCTGTATGGCTCTAGAAAGGGTTAACTCTGAGTCCATTTGTAGCTGTTCTGACAGTCTTTTGTCCCTAATTCCAACTACAATTCTGTCCCGAATCAGTTCCTCTTTAAGCACTCCAAATCCACAGTGTTCTGCAAGTTTATGCACAGCTGTGATGAATGATTCTGCATTCTCACCGTCCTGTTGACGTCTTGAATTAAATTGTGCTCTTTCAAAAATGACGTTATGTTTTCCCACATAATGCTGTTCAAATGCTGCTTTGACTGCTTCATATTTCTTCTTGTCTTCAGCAGTTAATGGCAAAACTGATAAAACATCATCAGCAGCATCTCCCATTGCATACAAGAGTGAATTCACCTGATATTCCTCTGCTTTACTGTCCAAAGCTGTCGCCATTCGAAACCGTTCAAACCTTCTGATCCACTTTGGCCAGTCTGCTGGGCATGAAAAGTCAAATGTCTCTGGGGGAGTTAGCTGTACTGTGGTCGCCATCCTTTCGCCAAATTCCTGGTTTCTCTTTCACCTTCGGACACTGCTGCTGGATGCGCCGTCTAGCATGCTAGCTAGTTAGCCGCTAACACCGGAACGATCTGACTTCGTCTTTTTCACTTTTTCATTTCCGTTCTAAACTACACGAAAACTTCTTCCGCTAGTTAACCACACTGTATTGCATCGTATAATGCCGTGGAGACTTACAGTTCGCAACTTCTGACACCATGTATAATGAGGACACGGGACACGGTGGACTCTCGTTGGTAACGACTTTATCAGATGACCCGGAAGTCCCCTGCGACCCGTAGATGCAAAGCATTATGGGACACGTAGTCCGCTATAGCTACTACTACACTGATAAGAGCAGATTTGTTCTAAGAACGCAATGACAGGGCAAGGTTATCACAAAGCTGCCTGCCCCCCCTACTCCAGAGGAGAGAGGAGAGGAGAGGAGAGCCTTCCCAACGCTGCAAGCAAGATGCTTGTCCACAACCCCCCCCCCCCCCCCCCGTCACGGCAAGCAGAATATAATTAAAGTCACTAACGCCACACGGCAAAGGCGATCTAACTGCAAAAAATCCAGGCAATTCACGCCAATCTTTTCAAAGAACGATGAGATTCAAATCTAGTAATGCCATATCTTATAGTTGGGCTCTTCAAACGATCTTTATCGATGGCTGATCCTTTGGAATTCCCGCAGCAAAGCGACGGAAACGCGAGGTTTTAGGAGATTTGCCGGCCGTTTGGAGAGCGCTCCCTCTCGTAGACGGCAGGACAGTCGAGCCTTGCTGAGCAGATTGGCTTTGATTGGGCTTCATGTCATTCTCAGGCGGCGACATCCGTTATAAACCGTACCAATCAGCGGCACCTGGCTTCATGCATCGCATAATTCACGTGTTTACGTGAGGTGTTGGTCTGTGCGCTTGTTTGCGTGACGGCTGCAGGTATGTCTTGGTGGATGTGTGTTCATGATGCGATGAATGCCTGCAGGTGTAAATTAAATCATTTCTCAAGGTCATGCTGGATTTGAATTCTGGTGCTAAATGATAACCGGCAACTAGCATTAGCAACCAGTTCAGGGTTAGAGCAACTTTCCGGTGTATGTTGCTAGCGTGGCTGTTCTTGTTGAAGAAGCAGAAGGGATGGAGAGACCCCTCCCCACCGGATTGATCTGAAATGTGTTGAGAAACAGGCTGAGAGCCGACTTCATGATGACGGGCAGAATAGATTTAATTTAGCGTCATCCTTTACCGTCTGTATGATCACGTTCTGAGCCAACGTGCGCTGAAAACAGCAAACGTGCAGCGTTTTTCTGGAGGTTTGGTGGCGAACAGCGAAGCCAGGTTTGGAGACGTTTAGATGGATGGAATGCTGGCGTGCTATAAATCACACTCTCGTTCACCGGCGAAGGGAAAGTCCCACCGGCCTCAGAGGAGCCCGGAACACGCCGAGCGCTGCTTTTATATGGGGTGATTCTCTTCGCTTCCTACAATACATTACTACAAAAAAAAATCTTCATCATCATCATCATCATTAATAGCATTTTCCAGAGATTCCAGATGATGAGACGGAGTTTGAAGTAACCTGATTGTGAGTCAATCATTATGTCCCCATCAAACTTTTAACGGCTTAAATAAAAATGAGAAAAATGTCTTCTGACTTTTTCTCAGATTGAAAAGTTGGTATATTGCGAAATGTAAAAACCACAAAGGAGACAAAAAGTTTAAATTTGATTTGGAAAGGTGGTTAACAGCAGGATGGAGTGCCTGAGGCATGCATTTTGCTTACCTCTGAAATTCCGACACACACACACACACACACACCTACGCACGGCTTTCTACCTGCCAATATGTCACAGCCCTTAGGTAGGAAGATTGATGGCATTAAATTGCTTCTATCCAGGTTTTTTATCAAGATTTACAGGCATCGCTGTACCCAGAGCCTTCCAGCACGACTACCTTTCATAAATCATGCTTTTTCACCAGAACACCACACCTACACACACACACACACACACACACACACACACACACACACACACACACATTTTGCAGCAAAAAAAGACATGTACAACACACATGCACCACAAGCACACAAATATTCACACACACACACCATGGAGTTTGGCATATGGCTGTAACAAAGACGACCTCCTTGTCGTCTGCTGCCACACACACACACACACACACACACACACACACACACACACACGCGCGCGGAGCAACTCATGTACATTCTGACTCCTTAATGGAAAATGTCAATCTCTGTCGATGGCAGGCGCTGGAAACGTAGTGATTCCTTCCCTTCCACCCATCGCTCTCATTATGGGAAAATGTCACCTCATTTCACAAGTACACGTCGCCTGATTAATTTCTGAAAGCGAGGAACGAGAGAGACAGCGACGGTGAGACGGAGAGAGGTGGTGTCCGTACCCAAGCCTGTCCCGGGTGTCGCTTTGTCTCCAACAAGGTGGCCGACCTCGACTCTGCTCAGTCCTCAAGCTATCCAACTAAAATCCCAAGGTCTTCCCAGACCGCATGGGATGTATATTTATAATCCTTCAAGTACGATCGGGATCTTCCCCAGGTGGATGCATGTGGAATACATCCACAGGAGAAGTAGCTCAAAATGGTTCCTGTCAAAGAGGCGGCTCAAGTCCAAGGTGTTCCTCGTTGACCGATCTCTACATCCTGTCTCAGAGGGTTAAGGAGCCGGTGAGTTTCAAAGGGAGTGCCGTGTCTTATACTTTTCAAACGGCATCTGAAAACCCCCTCCCATATGTTTCCAGCACAAGGTTCGGACTCTCTTCTGTAACTTTATGAGGTGAAATTCTATCAAGTAAGGTTAGTTCAGAGTTCCAGGTGAACGCACGTCCTTAATTTGTTGGATTTGTCCTTTAGAGCTGCCAACAGCAAGTACCGGTACAGGTGTGACGAGGAACGGAGGCAGACAAATGAGGAAGAGGCTAACAGGAGCGGCAGCGACAAGCGTTTTACATCTGCTATATAATTAGAGTCAAATACAATGGCGGCGTTCTCTCCTGTCATACGGTGGATAATGCAAACAAATGACCGTCAAATTGAAAACGTGCACGAAAACAGTACGGAACGTCCTGCCTCATCAGAGTCTCGAGCGCACGCACACACACACACACACACACACACACACACACCTTGTGGTATTGGTACGGTTTACAAACCAAATTATAAAGTGTTGACAGTCCAATTCCTTTCAGTTTAAACACTGATTTCATTCCCCTGTTGCCATCCTCCTTGTCCTCTGTGTGTGTGTGTGTGTGTGTGTGTGTGTGTCTGGTAGCCGTACATTTAATTAAGAAAGAGTTTCTGCTGCCTTGTTTTGAATGCCAATGAAAAATACTGAACAACAGCTTCATCTGTCCAGCATCTACAGGGGAACAATGAAAGTGAATTCAATGGAAGGATGAGTGAATGACTCATCCTTGACAAGCAGGTATTTGTCTAGACAATGTTCAAGCTTGCCTCCCGCCAAAACTTCCATCAATGATGTGGTGAAGGAAGAACGTTTCCAAGAATGTGTTTGTATATCAAACTGAAATTCCTCCTGCGTTCTGTGAGTTTAGGGTCACTCTCAATCATGAGATAAGTAAAACCTGCTGGGAAAGCAATCACAAAGAATGCAAATAATTATAGATACAAGTGTTTCTCACTCACACAAATACAACAACAACACACACACAGAAACACAACAAATTGTTTCAGTGGTGATGATTTGTTCTTCTCATTTTAGAATTCAACTTCCTTGACAATCCAGATCTCATTTCCTGATACTTAGATGCCTGGAAACTGTGTGTGTGTGTGTATTTGGATATTGCAATTTATTTCCAGAAGGACTGACAGGAGGACCACATTAATATATATATATATATATATATAAGGATATATGTTTGTTCTGATAGTTCAGCAGGTCAATGAACCTGAACCCTAAAATAAATAAAAGGTTTAAGTAGAAATTTCAAAACAGAGTCAAATTAACTTATGCTTATAATATCATAGTGAACTCTTACAATGTTGTTTTGCATCGTCCCTGACAAATAGACAAAAATAGAAAAGCACTCGGAGAGCGCAGACCTCCTCCAAGCACCTCAGTCCCCCCTATATTGTGATTTACACAAAGAAATATTATCCTACATTTATTTTATCTTTATTGTGTCCACTACTAATTCTAAAACTCAATACTATCCACAATCTGGATCCAATCCAGAGGAAATTCGGGAGCGGGATAGAGGCCCCCACCCTACATGACTGTGTCAAATTCCATAACCATTGTTCAATAATCAACCACGATATTGAGGAACAAATTTTGAAGCTCTGTTGACTGCAATGCTAATGAAAATTTCAAATTGATCCAGAATCCATGGTCTCTTCTGGATCATCACCAAATTTAATAATCTGTTCCTGGTAACAATCCCAAAATGTCCTAAAAACTTCATCAAGATCCGTCTGTAACTTTTTGTGTTATGCTCCAAACAGACAGACAGACAAACACACAAAACATAACCTCCTTGGCGGAGGGAATAAAGATCAGATCACCCGAAATAATGTCTGGAAGAGTTAGAAAGCAGGTGAGGAGTATTCCTGAGCCTCCCGACTTCCAATTATAAGTCCATTTGGTCATGCACATATGAGGAGCGAGAGCAAATATGGAGAGAGAGAGAAAAGTAGGAGAGAGATTTGAATATTTGTATATTCTGCAGCATCATTCGTCTTTCCATCATTGCTTGCTGCCGATCAATTTCCCATCCCATAACCTTGGAAACTCTTCAGGGTCACACCAAATCAATGAGTTCGCTCTCATGAAAAATTGAATAATTATCCAAGCTCATGATTTATTCATCCATTTTTTTTCATTTATTTATTTTATTAAAGCAGCAACTGCATAATAGAACCGTAACGAATGAGAGAGTCTGACGGCTTACAAAAAAAAAGAGAGAGAGAGTGAGAGATGAAAGCGAAGGAGAGGCCGGCTGTCAGGATTGATTGCGCCAAATGGACTGATGGAAGGAAGAGACGAATGAAAGGATGTTACAGTTTTCTCTTTCCATCCGTGTGATGGAGCTGCAAAGAGTCACTTTTTTTTTTCTTTTTTACATGTTAATGTCAGACATGTACATTTAGAGACATGTTTAGCTTTGTCTGAAAATGTCCTTCGTGTCTTTTACTCTTTAAACAAGTAGCTGGAGTCTCCAAGTGTGAAAAACACGCCGTATTGCCAAAATGTCTACTTAGTGAATGACAAAACTGTTAAGAGGTGAGCGTAGATTGTTACCCCCAGAATGCAGAGCATCCACACTTGAGAATAGTTTTCTCAAAAACGCTTTATACACAGACTGAAAGACACAGCTTGACCGGAAGGCGCCTCAAAAAATAAAACATAACACAAAACCTAAATATGAAAAGGCAAAAAAAGAGGAGAGGATAGAGGATATTCTGGAGAAGAATTACCCAGAGAGCTGATTAGCTGAGATGTGCAACAGGTGCGTCTCGTTCAGCTCAACGATGCCTCCGCAGCTGTGCAGGGGCAGAAATCAACCGGCAGCAAAGGTCACCACAGCAACCCTCATAAAAACCCCAATATAGGTACTTTACCCAGTTTTGCCAAAAAAAAAAAAACATATTGCTTTTAAATGCTTGTTTTGTATTTTATACGTCTTCTGAGATTTTAAAGTCAGCACAACCAAGGTTCCCTCTGACATCATTTACCCAGTGGTGACACACGGCTTAGGTTTCATCCACAGACGGTTCCGCAGGGATGTCTGATCTCACAGCTTTTCGTCCTTTAAAATCCTTCTGTGCTTTTATGATCCCGCTGTCATCTGTATTTCTTCATGTTTTTTTTTTTGTGCTGCACAATTTCTTCTGACATCAGCATGAGCAACGATCCCTTTTCACTCTCCAATGAGCATAAATGGAAAGAAGTGAAGTTGTATGGTTCCCTGAGGGAACCCACGGATGATCACCCCCAATGACGAACACTGACCTGTATTGATCAGTGGAAACAAGGCTCTTACTGACCTCGGTGTGTGTGTGTGTGTCAAGACACAAGATTACTTAGAAGGTGCTATTTAGAGACCACGCCTCATGTTGTTACCTGGGCAACCGCAATCATGTAACTTCAGTTTAAGCGGAATTGTCATAGAAATACTCATGAATCAAAACTTAACGGTGTCATTTATGAGCACGACCAGAGTTTATGAATACAAACACACCTCTGAAGAAGGGGAAGAGGAAGAGCAAGTTGTCACATTTATATTTAGAGCCAGGGCTGAAAGCTAATTGCCTGGAAAGATCGTCTGTCACAGGTCAGTGGGTTGTTTGAGGTGTTCTCTTTATACCTGCTGCATTCAGAGCACATGTGACATTTAACAAACATATTACAGGTCACTTTTATGACAATAATAATGAGATTAATGGCGAGAGAAAAAGCTTCAGGGTGTTGGCTCGGAGAGAGGAAACAAGGGAGGAGAATAAAGGAGGTGGTTAGATGAAGGAGGATGGGATTATAATCAGTCTCGGAGACAAGGGAGGAAAAAACAAATCTGCGAAAGACAGATATAGAGAAAGAGATGAGGAGTGACAGATGGGATGAGGGCGCTCCGTTGAAACAGGGATGATTGGCTCCTTCGTGGTCGTGGTAACAACCAATCAGAAAAAAAGGGGACGTGGTTGCATATTTGACTGTAAAATGATAAACTTTCATTGATCAGAGTCGAATCGGCTGAACTGAATGTAATTGGTGGACCGATGCCCACAGCTGCTCCATTCTGGATGCAAAGGCAGCCACATGGGCACTCGTGCAAAAGCACCATTGAGAAAGGTGGCAGCATTTGAACAGTGCCACTTGAAACCATTCTAATGAATTCTTTGAATATTGTTTTCACGTCACCCCAAATAACAAGACGGCGCTACACGCTGCTACAGCTCGCTGGTTGAGAAGGTCAGCTGCAGAGAAACAGCGACAGTTTGCCCAGATACACACAAAGTCGGCAATCTTCATTCATGAAATGACACCATTATCAGTTTTCTTTATCCACAGGAACAATATGCTCAGTAGTTTGCACTTTTCCGCCACGTCTCTGATTTGAAGCATCCTTTAAAGCTCATCTGACCGGGTCTGCGTCTGCACTTGCATTTGACTGGGGGGGGTCACGGTGCTCCCGCTTGGACTGGGATGTACAATCTCAAGAGAGTTTCCAGTGCATGATGTCCGAGGGACAAATAATGAGACTCAGAAACAAGATCCTCTGTTTTCCGCCTCCTGTTGGACATCAAATAAGTGGTACGGGCTTTGAAGGTCAAGCCGGATCAGCATCTTTCGCTGGCTTTGTGGGCAGCATCGGCTCTTGTCACATCTGTGGGAAATTGTGCCATTCTGTTCAAATGCACGCTGTGCTGGTCAAACTGTCATGTTCTGGACGGATATCCTGGTTAGTCTGGCTCAGTTCATGATTTCACATACCACCTATGGGCTGTTCTATTTTAGGAGCCGATAGATATCTCTCTCCACCTTGCTGGGAATCCACAGGGAGCGTCCAATTAGACGTGCCGTTGCTGCAAGGTTCGACAGGCAGCAGGCGGCGGCCTGCTTGGTGATCAGAAAGGCATTTGACATTATGAGGACCAGGTGGCGATCAATATTTTTCAAAGCTTTGTTGTGCACACTCTTGAGCTTGTGCAAGGGGAAGCGAGTGGGAGGCCGGAAAGGCGTCGCCTCTTGTTCAGAACCAAAACCTTCCCACAGTTCCTTCCTGACCATGATATCTAAAATTGAAGTATTTTTTTGTTAAAAAGCAAGTGGTCTGAGCAATACAAAGGAATTCTGTGTTGTTATTGGACGTGTGTGATTATGTGTTACTATGGCAATGGAATGACAATTACCTTGTCATCATGCTGGAAAATGAACACAAGCCAGGTTGCATTTCTGACCGTTGATCTGAGTATAAATAAGGAAGGGAGGAAGGAATAAATGTTGTTGAGACCTGGGTCGTGCCTTTTTGACATAATATCTCTTTATTTTATTTTCCTCAGACAGAATCTGCTGCTGAAAATCTACACTAGTACACAAGAGGCATGTCGCCATTGGTTAGCAGCCGTCACGTGATCCTGCGCATCCCTTGAGTCCACGTTATGTCTTTACTGTACATATGGAGACGGTGGCATTTGATTTCACAATAAAGATTACTCTTGGGTCGTTTCTTGTATTTAAACACATTATCCTTTTTTTTTTTTACCCTGTCGGTTGATCATACCATGCACTGTATGTGTGAGGTCAAGTTTTGCCTTGACTGTTCAGGTATTTGCTGCATGTGTATCCATGCATTAATATTAATGTGTACAGTTTTGTCGCATATGGCAGGTATACACAGCCACTTACCTTTATTTACCACACACATAGAATCAGCATTTTGCTTTCCCCAGAGAAATACACAGTTCATTTCCTTATGTGCGCCTTTTTTGTTTTGGTCATTTTTGCACCCGGTGCATTTTGTAGCCTAGTAAAACGTTCATGTGTGTGTTGTCTTGTCACGTCCCGTTGGCAGGAAACACAAGAACACACACACACACACAAGCACATGACCAATGTCTTCCTCTCTGTCTCTGTCAGGGATTTTGGTGTCTCTCCTTTTGCATTCACAGCTTCTCAATGTCCCTGTATTTCTTCCTCAGGATGGAAACCTGGTCCCTGAACAGCACAGGGTCCAGTCTCATCTGAGAATGCACCAGGGGCATGAAGCCCAGCCAATGAGTGAAGACATTCATGCAAGTCTGTCGCTGGGCGAAGTGATCCGGGTCAGCCCAACGCGACGCCTTCGAGCCCTACGTTTGAGGAAAATAAGCAGAGAAAGGGAGAAGGTAAATTTGAATAAATCAATATCAAATCAAAAAATCAGCTCATAAAGTCTATGATGCGAATATTGAACAAATTACAGCAAAAAAAAAATAATCGGAAGAAAAATGTAAATTGGGAATAAGGAACTCTGTTAGCATCAGAAAGTGACCCTGTAACAATAATCTGCATGTGCTGTTAGCTGCTAACTGCCAATAGCTGCGTACACCCCACAGTTGTGGAACCACATGTATTTTGTTTTGCAGCTCAGACGAGGTCAAAATAAAACCTGACATGATGCTAGTTGCTAGCAAGTTGAAATGCACATGCAAACACACACCGGTGAGACTTTGACCCGCATTCGCTGTCTTGTGTCTGCAGGTTTCCGTTTGGTCACAATTCAAGAAATCAAGTGAAAGAAACGGCTTTGCGCTTTCAATGAAAGCAGAAACAAAAAGGCGACGTCCTCAAAGACCCTTGCTTTGCACTCGAGTAAATAACTGTATGTTTTTACAAACTATAGCTATATGAGTGAGGGGGGGGGGGCAGGAAGTGATCGAGAGACACTGAAGAAGGAGAGAGAAAATCAAGACTTGCTGTGCTGCTTTCACAATTAAGACATTAATCACTGAGTCCATACTGCCGAGTCATCGTTCCTGCCCCTGGTCACGCCATCAATCAGAGTTTGACACAGGGCTGGTTGTACAAAACACACACACACCTACACACACACACACACACACCTTCACACGCACAACATGCAAAAAATGAGATCTCCCAAAGAGAAGGTCAAGAATGAATTCAGCCCGAAGCTTCTCCACCATTGCTCATTCAAGGCAAAGTGTTCCGCCTCTTTGAATCTTCTTTTCTACGTATAAAACAGGCTAAAGAACTCGTTCTCTGCAAAACGAATGACCTATAAACCATTGTCAAACGCTGGTCGTGCTATAGAGCAGTGTTTTGATCAAATAATTTATTTCTGATGCGGATCCTTCAGCTTTGATTCAATTTTAAACGCTAATGATCAGGCTCCACCTGGGTCATCAGGGTCTCCTTGTACTGCTTCTTCTGTGTGACTTTGATCGGCGGTTGCTTGGTAACGGCGGACACAAGGAAGTTCATCAGGATGTCTTCGCAGTTGGCCACGCGGTCCACCGTGCTCAGCAGCGTGGTCGGGACGTAGTGGGTGAACAGGAAGTGGTAGTACCTGAATGCGGACGCGCCCAAAGGGACAGAAGAAAGACATTAGTCATGCATTTCTTTATAAAAAAAAAAAAAAGTGCACTTTTATTCTTCTTTGTATGTTTGCTGTATCGCAATATCAGCAGCACGGGAGCACTAGATCATTGTCACCTTTTCTTCTTGCTGACTCATTTTCCTGTCCCGAGTTGGCATTTGAGATTTGAAAAAACAAAAGGACTAAAGCGCCGCATTGTGTTCTAACAATAGAACGAGGAGAGCACTGTTTGTCTGCGTGAAGGTGCTTGAAATCCCCTCAGAACAACACTCTTCCACTCTTCTTTCATTTGCACCCCTGCCTAATAGTTCTGGTAACCTTATTGTCTTTCAGTTCTTGCTGTGTGCTTCAGTTTACGAGATAAGCGAGGTGGAGGGGAAACCGTTTCGCCTCGGTTTCTTTTCTTACATTCCCCTTCTAATTGGAATTGTGAGAGATGCTGCTGAGAATGACCTTGCCATTACGCTGCTTTACATGCATTTGAATATTTATTTTTAAAAAGTGATTGCACGTTTGTGACAGAGGTTCAATCAGTGTACAATTATACAAAACAAATGGCTTCCAGATGATGTGTTTAATTTACTACCACCGCCAAAGCGGTTGTGTTTATTTCTAAACTAATAATGATATCAAGGTGAATTCAATTTCTAAAGGTTTGTTTTCATGGTTAAGGAATCTAAAAATAGAGATAAAACAAATGTAGGAAAATATTTTTTGCTGTAAATTACAATGGGACTGAGGAGCTTGGCGGAGTTCTGCGCTCTCTCAGTGCTTTTCTAGTTTCAATCGGATTAATTAAAATGAAAGGTAAGTGTCCTCAGCTGCAGTCGACATGTACTGTGACTGTGGTCTTTGTACCTGTGGTAGAACGCTGCACCCGTCAGGACCATAGAGTAATTATTGGTCCATTTGGAGGTATAGCCCCATCGGGATCTGGAGTTATCCCAATAGTGGCTCCTCGCCGGATAACCAACGATGCGCTCTGGAAAACTTTGCCACACGATAAAGGCAAAATCCACCTGAGGGAGACAGAAAATCAAGAAACAGACCAGAGGCTCAGGAAAGGTGGAGGAGGGAAATAGAAATAAAAATAAGAGGTGAATAAACACGAACAAATAAAACACAGTACTTGTGGGAACAGAGGAATGGACAAAACAAATCATTAGAAATTCAGGCGGCAGCGGACGGGGCTTCCAGATACAGATATAAACAACTTATTTGCAGTAGATGGCATTTTGCCTGCCTGACCAGGAAGCCAATCATCACAACAGCGGCCTGAACTTCTTCACAGTCTCAGAAATGGCATTTAAAGTGGCGTTCCAGCATGGGAGCACTTTGTCTCCCACCTGAAACTCTTCCCATTAAATCAAATGTCACCGTCGTATCTACATCACTTCAGCTTCACTTGAATTTAAAGTCTGAACTTTCACTCTCACACTGAACCTCAATGGACCCGGAGGGAAGACACACAAAAAAAAAAATCCACTAATTTACTCAGGCATGATGTAGACGGCTTTAAATGCGTGCACCAGCAGTTCTTCAGAGTGTCTGAATGCTCTTCTAGATCGTTCCCTAACAGAAGGAATCTCATCTGGAGTCATCTGGAGCACCTGGTGTCCTTGATGGAGCCTGAGCGACACGGAAAAGTGTCTGTTTTAATTTAAAAACACCGGTGAGACATGCGGACAGACGCACCAGAGAATAAGGATCAGCTCATAATGAAATACTTGGTAACACACACCTCAGGAGACAAGGGAGAAAATTAATTACCAGAATGAGAGGAAAGGTAGAGAGACACGGATGGATGGAGGGTGAGGGGGGGGGAGGATGTTCTTTAGCAATACCTTGCGGCCTCTGTCGTGAATCGCATGAGCAACTATTGTAAAACACTGGCGCTAAACTGAGAGAAAGGTTGGAGCTGCCGTTCTCAGCGTAGCCTCTGAAGAACAGAATGTGTGTGTGTGTGCGTGTGTGTGCACGAGTGTGTGTGACGTCTCCACGGCTGAGCCAGAAGGATTAATGATATCACGCAAATTTAATTTTGCCTTCAGAGATTAAAAGGCTGTATATACCGGTAATGTGAAATGGCATGTGTGTGTGTGTGTGTGTGTGTGAAGAATGTGTGTTAGAGTGACAGAACCCAGATTCTGTAGTCATAATCTGTCTTTCTTGATTATGGTTTAAAAGAGAGGCTCGACATGGCTGAGGAATTCAAGGCAGGAATCAAAGTTGGTGTGTTTGTGTGTGTTGAAAACGAATAAATTCTACAAGGCTCATATTGATCCAAGGAGCAGAGGGTCAATCCAGCAATAGATCCGTCACTAATCTCTGGAGACATTTGGGTTTAGCATGTCCACATGTTATGAGATGAAGAGGAGTCGCATCGCATTCTAGAGCCGTCCTCTCCCAGTCTCAGGTGTTTCAAGCCGTGATTTCAGAGGAATAAAGGCGGCCAAAATGTGTCTGAACCTGACCTCGCATCCAGCGGTTTCAGAGCGCTGCGGCTTTGACAGTGCAGCAGCAGTCTCAGTGTGATCCCAACAACCTGCTGGGGTGTGAGGGCCACACCGAGGCCACCGGGGGGGGGGGGGGGGGGGGGGGGTTGCAGCCGGGTTGTTGTTTGAAACGCCTGTGGAATTCACGCCAGGCACTCTCTGTGGCGTGTTGTTCCTCTGTTCTCCGTAGCGCTCTCACATTTAGGCGTTTAAAAAGGAATTGTTGCTAAACGGGTTTCCAGCGATGCCTGACCCAAAGCATATCGGAACGCCGCATTCTAATTTGTGTCAGAGTAAGGCTTTTGCAGTGCCAGAATATCTTGGAATCACTGTATGGCGCAGCGGTTAGTGCTGTGCAGCGTTTATATGTGCTCGCCGTGTCCGCGTGGGGGTTTCTCCAGGTTCTCCGGGTTTCTCCCACCCCCCAAAAAAACATGCATTTTAGATGCATTTGTTGCTTCAAATGAACCGCGGTGTTTGAGTGTGTGCGTGAATGATTGTCTAAAGAAGCATTTCTACATCCACCACATTGAAAATGTCTTTCAAAGGGCATAACGGAGCAGCATACTTGCCCAATGAGGCAAAACCTCTGTCAATTGCCCCCCCCCCCCAGTCATATTCTGTTAGCTAATCTCTCTTCATGGAATAATCATACATCTAATGAGCTGAAACAATGCAATTAGGAAATTGGCACAGCCACTCTTTCACTGAGGTATTATAATATGAACAGTCCTATTAAAAATCTAATGTTCTTTATTGCACATTTCCACTCACTTGACATATTTCAGCTCCTTTCAATAAATCGCCTCACTGTATTAAAAGGGCAATTAGAGCAACGGGCTAGCGAGCACACCAGCAATTTACTCGCCGACAACTTTTCCTTCCCCCCCGTTTCATAAAACAAGCCGCGGGCCCATAAAACTTGACTTGAGCAAACTCGCAGTGCAAGCGGCACAAATTGTAAATGGCGTAAAAGTGTAATTGTGATCCCATCAGAGCAGGAAAGGTGAGCATGGACTCGCTCCCATCAATAAAGCATCTCGGAGTTTTAAAGATGTGCCGGTCCTCCGGGGCTCATTGAGTCGCAGTCCATTATGGATCGCATCTTTTTTCCTCCTGCATGGAATTCACTCAGCAATAAACACGATGTGTTCCGTTTAACTTTTGTAACATTTGCTATGCTAACTTAAAAAAAAACATTGAATCAGCGCTGGCAAAGAGGTAAATCTACGACATGGCTGTCTCTAATCAAAAGTTTTTCTTTGCCGTTTTAAACCTATGCCGATTTTCTCCTGATGCATTCGGAATCCTTTAGAGGCAAAGCACATTTTCCTCTTCCAGTTCAGAAGGTATTCCAATGTTCGGCAGAACGGGGCAATTCATTTGTAATCAATGGTATTCCTGTCCGGACGTGGGCTGACTGCCTCATTTAAGTAAGGATCAATACCGTGCTAAGACGCCGCCACCTTTTGCCGCCAGCTGACATAAAGCCATGAAGTGTAAAGTTGGTTTTGAAAACATTTGCAGAGGCCAGATTTCAGTTCAGACGTCTTCGGATGTGGAAAGTTTGTTTCCCACGACTTATTAGAAGTTACCCAATTGTGTGTGTGTTTTTTTTAACTGGGTTCAGAAAGGTTTACAAATCAGGCTCACCTCATTGGTTGAGAGAACCGAGTCTTCATCCAGACTGAGAACGGCGTCGGTGATGATGACGTCATGGGGGAGGAAACGACTGCTCATTGTCTGTCGAGAAAAGTAGAGAGAACTGAGGCATTATTTACGACACAGTATAATAGTATACACAGTATACAGGCGGTGGAGCTGCTCTTGTTTCAGACCCAGCTGTGTCTATCGATCAAACTCCTGACTTAATACGTTCTGTCTGACTCTTTATCAATATGCTACCTAATAGAAAATGCTGTAGACAATGATCCAGTGGCCCAAAGAGAGCTGCTGATGATGTTATTGGCTCATGATTAAAATGTAAATTATTTAACTAGTGAGTAAATAAAGTTTGGGAATAACCCGTCTCCTGAAAACATACAGGCAAGGGACAAAATCAGTCCCTGATGTGAGCGGGAATATATTTATTTTACTTTGTCGATTACGTTTTTATATAACTGAGCAGAAATATCCGTGTCGAGTACCGTCGCCGCAGTGACGTTTAGCACGGAGTCACTGGCATAAAGCAGAAATAATTTACAGCCTCAGGGGAAACATTAAAGAGGCTTATTTTAAGTAAGAGCACAAATATCTTCAAGGTTAATTTCTACTTCTGCCCAGCCTAATGAGTCAGTGCAAATTCATCAAGAAATTAAGCATCACGTTTAATGAATATAAAGACAAATCTCCTGAATTCCACATTTTAGAGTGTCACAGAGGAAAAAACTCAATTAAGTCAGTGCTTAAAGTGAATTTGCTTTGAATAGACGGGCCTGTTATCGGCAGGGAGGTGATGGGTTCAGTCAGGATGTATGTGATGAAGTCACGGATGTTCAGGATCCACTTCATCACACTGGACATCTAATTCCTCATTGTTCAGAAAATAATATGAAACTCGTCACTGTCAAAATTACTTACTGTTAATTAAAAAAATACATTTTGTTGTGATATACTGCCAATGACCGGATGGGTGAAGTCTTTTCGGTCAAATGAAACAACAAACGAAAAGGTATACATTGAGGTCAACACAACCTTCTTTCAGGTTTCCGCATGAGAGCCTGCCTGACCTTTCAACTCTTCACTTTTGTGCTCTTTCACTATAATTTAAATGCATACCAATTTTGGAGATGAACTTATCGGTGTGGGGGGGAAACGTGATTGATGAAGGCGAGATATACCGTAGTCGAAATATGAACAGTCATATTGAGGAGAGTAAAGGTCATGCTTTTAATAATATTGATTTGTGGGTCACAAATGCTAAACAAACACTAATAGTGAGGCCTGAGTGTGAGGAATGTGATTCATCCGGTTTTCCGGTCACATTGACCGTGTTCAGTCAGCTTAAGGACACTCGATGGATTTCAGCAGTGACGACCTTCACGTTCATGGTTTGCCCTGCACCTTTGACATCGTGATCTTCATCCAGGTTGAATAATGATCGTCAACTTCCAACAATTCCTACAAGATTTCAAAAATGCCCACATTCCAGAATGAAATTCCAGAAAAGGGGGAGGCCTTCCTATCAGGCGCTCCGTTCTCCTTACTCATTTGTCATCATGCAGCAAGTATTTATGAGCAAACAATCAGGCATGCGCAGCAGACTGGCCACTAACAAGGAGGTTAAGGCTAATTTAAAGTGACAGTTCAAAGCTGGAAACTGATACATTTCAGCATCAATGAGCCTGAGCAAGGATCCACTCTTGTTTTTCTTTGGGTTTTAACCACACGAGAGTCTGAACATCTGCCATCCGCAAGGGTATTTGCTTAATTTACGGAATCATTCATCATGAAGCGAAGCTCTGAATGGTGCACAATTCCTCCTGGGAGTCATTTCAAAATGCTTTTATGCGCACGACAGGATCATTTTAGCTATGTTTGATCTTTTTGAATTGATCTTATGGTTAAATTATGCTTTTTTTAAAAAAAAAAAAAAGGAGGGGGAAGAAAAATAATTTTCTGTTTTGTCTGAAGAGAAATAACTCTGCAAATACACCTGAGAGGTTCTGAAGGACATTTTGAGTGTTGTCATCTTGAAGCTAAAGCCTGGAAGGGATCAGCCTGTTATATTAGAGTGATATTAATGTGCTCGAGATATATGTAAGCTTGTATGAATGTTTTTTGGTGTACGATTCATGATCAAGCAACAAAGATTCCTCCATTAAAGGTTTTAATTCTGAAGTCTTGTCAGAAAACAAGCACGATTTATAGTGCAGGGAATTTACCATTTGGAATTTCTGATCGTTTTGATTGGAAAAATCTCGACAATATCTGGATCCCATTTGGATGAAATTCAGAATTCAGAACCCAGGATCCAGAATCTATGATCGCTTCAGGACAATCACCAAAATTTCATCATCTGTTCCTGGTACCATTCCCAAACATTCCTGAAAGTTTCATCAAAATCCGTCTGTATCTTTTGGAGTTATGCTGCTAACAGACATACAGACGGATAAACAAATGCCTGGAGAAACTACAATCAAAGAATCTTTGAGTAAATGTCTTTTATCCAGATGAGACAAATGTCTTCACTGCAAATAAGCAAAGTGTCCTTTAATGGGTAATGGATGCAAACAAACAGCAGCTGTTACCTTAGTCTGTCCTTCAATGACAGTGAGAGGCACGCTGGTTGAGGGCCATTTGTTCCTCGGCGGTAAAGGCGTGTTGCAGTTCCACAAAACCACAATCTGTTGAGGAGAAGCACGTGCAGGTGACTCTTGTCCCCTAACCACCAACACCAGCGCATGTTAGACGCTGCTGCATGACTTTTTATTACGGCTTCTCACCTCCAAGGTTTGGTCACATTGTCGGTTTGTGAGTGGACTTCTTTAAGAAGAAGTAAAACTTTGGGCCACATTATTCATCGTTAAATGAAGTAATTGGGGAAAGAATGCTAAAAAAAATGTTTTTTGTTCGTTTGTACTTTCCTGCACAAGAGACCAATCAATGTCTTTCCAAAAAACCCAATTTCAGCAGCGCGGCGTAAGAAGGTAGACAAAAAAAAGGATAATGTAAAAGGATAAGGATAATGTTGGATAAGGGTGGATTATACAGTATATATATCATTAATAATAATGATGATGCAAAGCGCTCACCTGTGCACAGAACTTAGACTTGGCTACGGCGATGATGAGCTTGACCACAGGGGACATCTGGGACTGTAGAGGCGTCACCGCATGGATCACGGCTGTGAACTGCAGGGAGGGGGTTTTACCTGCACACAAAATACGACGGCCAGATTCAGTCGTCACGGTTGAACCGCATCCAACACCGATTTGCGTGGATGGAGCTCGCCGCGCCGCTCCGTAACGGTGATCCGGACGCAGTGGACCCTTCCGACAGCAGAGATACACGCTCCTGGGCCCCACGGTTGAGCACGAGGAAAGTCCGACCAAAGCAGGAGTGAACCGTATTTGAGCGCCATTTTTTTGTGTGAAACTGAATGATACTGAAATTGATTCCTGTACACCGCACAATAAAACAGCTGTTGTCCGTTACTTTTCCTTTTTTTTCTTTTTTTGAGGACAACAAATGAAACAAAAAGCACAAAGGAAGAAATTAGGAAGCGGAAACAAACCTGAAACGGCTTCCTTTTGATAAACGATCCCCGACATACGGAACAATGGGGGGGAGGGTTGAGGAAATCGATTGTCCTTGTGTCAGCCTCCGCCAAAGAAATATAAAACTATTACAAAGCACTGGCTTCTAGGGTTAGAGTTTATTTTATGATCACAATTTCCCATCCCATAATATATGAATGAATTCACTATCTACAAAAGAATCTCATGCGTTTCTAAGCCTTCATCTTTCAGTTTACATGCACAGTAAACATTTTAATCAGATAAAGTAAAGCATTCACTATCATGTTGCCATAGTGATCAGTCTATAGACAAATGAAGGACAGATGAACGGAAGTCCAATGTTGCAATTCCTTAAGACTCAAATCTGCCCTCAAATAACCTGGGGGGGGGGGGCAGATACAGTAATACACAAACACACACACACACACACAATTTTCACACCAAGTTCAGTAGGCCAGGACTGCAGGGATGTACGATACCAAGTGTTTGGTGGTTATGGGAATAAGGGAATTCACATCCTCATGGTAAGTGGAGCTAGAGTGCTCTTTAATGTCGCTCCATCCATCTCCCTGACACCGCGGCCCCCAACCAGACATCTCAGGTGGGCCTAGTGGTATTTATGGAGGCATGAGGTCCTCTCTTGTGGGAGGGGGGGGTCTCGAGAATAGCTCAGTCTTTCTGCTTCATTAGTGCTTTCTTGAGATGGCGATATGCTAATTAAATTGTGTTTTTTTTTTTCCCACTATACTTTTTGCAGACAAATTGCTCTCCTGATTAGAACAACGTGGTCTTGTTGTAATATATAAATGTTGATGGAGCAGCTGAAAAACACTCCCAGAAGCAAAAGCATATTAAGAACTGGCTGATTTCATTCATTGTCTCGGATACCTATAGTTAATAATTGAAGAAAGTTTCATTACATTTAAATATTCAAAAGTACAACTCTGATTTTCGACTTTAATACAACCGGAGAAATTCTCTTAAAGTTTTTTTTTTTTTTTTAAAAAGCATAAAACTGACCGTGAACCAAAGATACAACAAAATACCCACAACCCTTCTGAAATGACTGCCTTAAATCTGAAATAAAAGTCAAAGCAGATACTTTAAATGAGATTTTGTTGCTTTGAAATCAGACCCGTTTCACTGAAATGTCACGCTAATGCAAGTGAAGATGAGCAAACACGTGCACAACTACGAGGGGCAGCGCTGCCCACACAGTGACAACGTTCCACCAACCAGACGTGGCTGCGGCAATCAAATCAGGATCTTCTCACGGCGACGAATGCCGCCGTATTTTGAGCATGGAGTCAAGCGTTCCGAACTCTCAGGCAGGCGTTTTGGAAAAATAGGGAATTGAAACCATCAAATTCATGGTGTTGACAAGTTACCGTCTGACCTGCAGCTCAGGAGGCGGCGGCGGCGGCTAAAACGGGGATTTACTGCGGGGACAGGAATTGAATGCGCCTCCTATCCTTCCCTTCTTTCCTCTGTTTGACCCTTGTGTCCACAAAGCCTCAGAAAAAGACAAACATCAATCTAAATTACAGCCTTAGTCTGCAGGGAATCATTCCGGTCAAGCCCTGCATCCATACGATGGATGGATGGATGGATGGGAGGATGGGTAGATAGATTGATAGATAGAACTGGCTTTATGCCCCAAAACATAACTGTTCAGTGAAATCAGACACACAAATTACTTGTTGCTTTCAATACGTAGTATTTAGTTCTTTGGGTCTGCCTCGCCCTGCCTGCAGGCTCTTTGCCCCGCCTCATTGTCCTGCAGCCCTCTGATTGGTTGCATTGAGCAGAAAACGGGATCACTGAAGGCTGAGCCTGGAGCGGCGAGCTAGCAGCGCTTAAATAAGCGTCAAAATTAAGAGCACATATTGCAACGCTGCCGTAAAAAGCAGCCCATCATTTATTTCTATGACGACAAGCAGGCCCAATTTCACGGTCACACCATCTAAAAACGCCCCGAGGTTGCTCTGCTATTAGGATGGACTCCGTCCCCTTACGCCGCCGTCTCATACTGGGTGACTGGCGAAACGATCATAATGTAGTTTAGCCGTATAGCGTCTCTATAGCATCGCGCCACTCACCCCAGTCTTTAAGTTTTACAATACAGTTTGGGTGAGTTTGGTGAAAGATAAGTGTCATGACGATGCCATGGGATCAGCTTGTTAGCCCTGGGGCACAACGTGAGCCCCGTGTGGTTTGGTTTGCATTTATTTCAAAAGAAAATAGAAATTGGCAGCATTAAATGTGCAGCACATTAGCCGCTGGCAGTTTGTGTTTACAGCGATGTCCACAAATGTGTGGACTGTCAGGCAAACTCCAGCCTTACAGCTATTTATACGCTGCGATTCATGTTATGATTTCTAAATGGGAATCCTGAACATTTATTTGAGCCAAATGGGATATTAAAGTATAATATCTGTTCTTTATTTAAGATTATTTGAAATCCGATGAAACTGGGTGGATTTTAAAATATCCCGACTTTGCCTCGGTTTTGTTGAGAGAATCACGCCGAACATCCAAACGCTCACTTTGACATCGACGCTTACCCAGACTGGCGTAGTAAAAAGGGAACTGGGCGGGGTCGCTGGAATACTGGGGGAGTGCATAGAGACCACCAGGTAGGGAATTCCACAACAACTGGTTTCTGGACACGTGGGCCTCCACGCGGTCCTGGATGATCTGGAATAAAAGAGATGGAGGCAGCAGAACGAAAACACACTTCTTGTCGTAAAGGAAACTTTCTCCACTGATTGATCTATTATTTACGGGCAGGGAACTCTCTTAAAGGGGCCCCGGACTCCGGAGACCAGACCTGAGACGCTTGACCTGCTTCACCCGGGGGCGCCAGATCGCTCCCAACACGAGAAGTCCATTAGCTCCTCAACTAACGCTGTCCATACGGCGAGCGACCAAAGGTCGTGTTAGGCTGCCGAGAGGAAGGCCGGCGGCAGACTGACAGCCATGATCTAAGGTCAAGAAGCGCTAAGACAAGCACTCAGAGGTGATTCGTTAATTATGTGACGTAGCAGGAATTAGAAAGCATCACGCAAATTCAATCCCAATCCGAATTCGCGTGTTCTCCCCCCTGGCATCGTTCTCGTGTCACGGCAGGACAGAAAGACGGGCGCGCTCAGAAGGCATTTATATTCCATTATCGTGGAAGAAAACCGGTGAGTGGCACCGGCTGAGGGATAATCATGGAAGCCTCACCGGATCCTGAATGACAAACTCTTGAGCAGGAAAAAAAAAAGAAATCCAAAAAAATATCTTCCTCATGAGAGAATCTCACAACCACCAGTTGTGTTTTATTCATTTTTCCTCTCTCATTTATTCTTCTCCCCCCTTCAAACACACACACACACACACACATGAATTCTCCGTTTGATAAATCCCAGCAGACTTACCAAAGCTGTGCCGGTTTTATTTACAGTGTGATGAGGAATCATTTTTACACAATCAGGGTATCTTTATAGAGTCAACACGAGATGTTTGGCCTCCGGATTTCCTGTTGTTGAAGAGACATTCTTTTTAAAAATCTACAGCAAAAATATTTTGGCCTTATAGCCAGCACACACACACTCACACACACACACACACACACATGCACCTCCCACACACACACACCCACATGCACCTCCTGACACCAACTGTCAGGCTCGCAGTATGTGGGGGACTACAGGAATCAGAAACGCCCCATTTCCTCCATTTAACCTGGTGCCATGCTGGCCTCGAGTTTTTAGCACATCTGGCCAGCTGTATATACCTGTCAGTGGTCTCCTGTCTAATCTCATACCCTGCTAGCGCCGGGCCTTTGGCGGTTTTATTTCCACTCCAAGAATTCTATTCCAGAAACGGTTGAACAGCAGGAAGAAGGTGGCCTGGATTGTAACGCTTTCACGTAAAGCAAATCCTTATTCCTTAAAATCAAAGGGAAGATTTGTCGTGTCTTATGTGAACTTAAGCATCGACGTGCAATAACAGGCTCAAATGAGGCTCCAGAGAAAAGCGTTTCTAGAACATCTTCCAGTCGTGACGATGATTAATCAGGACCGTTCCTGGAGTTTTCATGAGTTTTAAACATCCTTTTGATTAAAACTCATGAATGATATGTAAAAAAAAATAATTATTCAAGGTGAATCCCGTTTAATCAAATTGATTAGAGTCAAACTTCTGTGAGGATTTTAACGTTTGAATGGAGTTTCTGGCTGAAAATCGATCGTGCTTGGAACATTTTCAACATTTTCAATGGGAACTATTTGCTGAAAAAAAGATGAATATGTACAAAATAAAAATATGGCAACACTCCAGCGTACGGTCGATGTATGAGCCAAGTTTCACGAAGAAATATCGATTCGTTTTTGAGTTCCACGCCAGACAAAAATAAATAAATGACATAATGCAAGGCAAAATCTCTGTGACCGTACTGAAGTTAGCTGCAACTGATGGAGGTAATAAAATAGGATAGGAAAGTTTCGGTGCGTTTTCAGAGACGCTACGGAGAACAAGCGGTCCATCAGGTCTGAATCGAGTCTGTGAAAAAGTTAACACAACGCAGGATAAAACAACGACAACAAGAGGAGGAGGAAGATTCTTATATGCCAACGAGACAAGTTCATCTTCTCCCAGCCCGGTCGGGGGAGAGGTCATTTAATGAACCAGCCTCCAGCTCTCCAGCCAGCCATTTACACCCACCCACCCACACACACACACACACACACACACACATTTTGCCGTCGCTCCAACCCGAGGGCTGCCAGACAGCAGAAGCCTCCTTCACATTTGACTCTTCACACTTTCTCTTGCTCGTGTTGCTTTTCCATCTTTTTTATCAAACCCGACGTAACTTTTCTTCGTCGGAGTTTATCGGGCTTCCTCCGGCCGTCCTTGTGTGAGTATAATATTTTGTGTCTTCGTTAAATGACGAGGAATTAATTAATTGCCCTGCAAGTTTGTTTTTACATTATTAGGTGATCAATTCAACATGAAGCGTGCTCTCCCGGCGTTGAAAGGCAACGTCAAAAACCGCCTCTTAAGCGCTCTTGAGCAAGCTCTCTTCTAAAGCCCGTGTGAATATAGCAGCACAAGTGGGAAAAGACAGCGTGGTCATTCAGACAACCTAGTTCTGGGTGACAAAATAGATAATAATTGACAACTGGAGTGAGACTTCGGGCGGCGAGGACCTGGCGCAGCAGATATTTTATTTAACAAGCCTCTCCTGACAGAAAATACGTCCAAGCAAAGATCTCTTGTTCTTACCTCCAGAGTAGTTAAGACGATTTTGGCTACAGATGAGAAGTAGGCATCCCAGAGGAACTGAGTCTGCTGGCGGAGACCCAGGATCCTGTCATGGCCCACGGACCGGGCGATGGAGGGAACCTGGAGGAGGAAAAACAAAAAAAGTAATGACAAGAGAAAAGAAAATGAAACATAAACCGGGGAGACAGGTGGAGGTAGCGCAAGTGATGCTTCTGGACATGCAGTGTGGCTCAGAGGAGGCTGCCTGGAGACTCTTCTCCTCCCACATCCTCATCCTCCTTCTTTCTGTTTCACGTCACACAGAGGGCCAGAGGGTTAACATTTAAAACATTTTATTCCAGCAGTCTAATTTAACTCTCCTTTCACCAAATAGACTTTTGAGCTGTCTAATGTGCTGCTGCTGGGTGTCAGATGTTCCTGCATCACTGCTTTAGAACATCAACACTCATCTGGGAGAGGCAGAGGAGGTAAAAAATCAAGGAAGATGACCGCGGAGCAAAATATCTTGACGCTCCTTGAAGACGCTCACCATGGGGGTAAAACAAACGGCGTCTTTAAGGAGGCCAGGCGTCCCGTTGGCTTCACAGCGAGGACTGAAACGAAAGCTAAAAGGGGCAATAAGCAGCCAGGACGCCTGGAAGACCCAAAAAGTGGTGGTGCATTTTGGACCCTGTGGTGTCTCTTCACTGAAAGTCGCAGAACCAAGCCATCAGGCATGGCCACTTTAAAGCCACTGGCGTTCGGAAGAGAGACAGTGACTGATATAGTGCTGATATTTGTTTGCCGGGAACAACAGAGATTAAATGGATGCTGGTCGCGATCCAGAGGAAGGTTGGAGACTGTGTATCAAAGGGCACTAAGCGGTTTGGCTCCATCTCCCATTGGCTTCACAGCAGAAACTGCTTAGATTTAAAATGACGGCCCAAAGAGGGAGAGAATGGAGAGAGAGAGAGAGGGAGAGAGAGAGGGAGAATGGACAGACCACATACCGCTTTCACATTAGAATGTGATATAAACATGCTTGCAATTATTTGCATCATCTTTAATTTTCTTGCTGCATCAAATATGTATTTGTAGGTCGTAGTGGAGGGAGGATGGAGATCGGGAGAGCCGGGAAGAGCCAGTTTTTTAAAACCCTCATTTAGGCTGCCTCTGTTCACAAAGGATTCTGGGATAGAGCTGAAGGGGAAGGATTGGGCCTACAACTATTTCAATGAGTAAAAAAACAAAAAAAAATCAATAGCAGCAGAATTTTACATACCATAAACATAAACCACTCCTAAAGTTCTGATTCTAGAACATCCACTTAAATCGGATATTATATGAAAGAGATGACATAAAACAACAAAAATGCTTTTAACTCCACCCCCAAATTTAGTTGAGTTGAATTAATTATCCCATTTAGCAGTTTGTTTGTGAACACGGTTCAAATAAACCAAAAACCTCT
Source organism: Brachionichthys hirsutus (assembly GCF_040956055.1). Classification (NCBI taxonomy): domain Eukaryota; kingdom Metazoa; phylum Chordata; class Actinopteri; order Lophiiformes; family Brachionichthyidae; genus Brachionichthys; species Brachionichthys hirsutus. The sequence goes on along the minus strand of NW_027180644.1, from coordinate 28,996 downwards.
CGCTTGCCTCTCGTGCTGATAGAGTCACGGTCGGGATCAGCCAAAATGGAATTGCTCGGTTCTCTGCGGCGGGATGCGAACAGCACCAATCAAAATCCAGATCAATTTTCTTCCTCTTGATGGTGTTTGTGCTTCCACGGGGGGGGGGGGGGGGGGCAGAATCTAGTTATTAAACAGGCGTGCGTTGCAGTTCTCAGTGATGTAATTGAACGTAATGAGATTCAACTCTCGCAGCAGGTGTTTGGCGCGTCGGATGTGTCGCACGCCGAGGTTTAGTGTGAGAGAAAGCGGGCAAGGATCCAGAATCGGATTCCAAATCTGACACGATTTAGTTTACGACTGCTCTTCTATCACACGACGCACAAACCCATCATTTGGACAAAATCATCGCAAAGTGTTTTGGTGTTTTTTTATTGACTGCCCCAATCATTTCTGTTAAATTGCTGCAGGGCAGGAATTGCTTCAAGGTCCTCAAAGTTTGTGAAGCTTTTTGGATGTAAAACATTATGAGTGTGCCAAAATGTTTTGTATTGGTGTGTGTAGTTTGGGGGTTTGTATGGAGGATTGTGATTGGCTGCGGATCTCAACATCAAGAGAAACTCTTCAGGTGGTTTGTTCCCCCACAGGATTATTTGTAGGTTGGATCTCTAAGCTCATCCATCCTTAGATCTTTTTTTTTTTTTTTTTGTACCTGTAATAGGAGTCTCTCATCTCCAATGATGGCGGCTTTCCTCCAGTTAATCACTTCGGAGAAGGGAAGCTCCCAACCGTTACTCAGGATGACCGGGATACAAGCCGCCTGAAAAACACAAGCGCGAGAAAAAAACGTTAATATGAATAAATATTCTTTCTTGTTTATCTGAGTTTGTGGTGTTTGTTGTTGTTTTTTTACATCAGAATCTTTTTACATTATCTTCTTCTAGTCAATAACATAATTTACTTGAGAATTAGGCCCCACCCACTGCTTATTGTAACTGCGTTAACGATGGACATGATAAATAAAGTTTTTATGTGGCACGATTACTTTAAATTAATTATTCTCATTGTTTAACAAGATGAATTTAACCTGGTGAAATCATTTTTGTCAGGTTTATTTTGTTAAGTTTTCAACCAAGCACCATTATTACTTTTACATGAACTATAATAAATCCAAGCAGCAGCAGGCAATAAAAGTCTAAGGATCTATTTCTCCCTCCACTGAAAGGTTTATCCTTCACAGTGTTCAAGCTAAGAGTTTTACTGAAACAAATGGTTGCCAAAAAAAAAAAAAGATTACAGAAAAATGTCATTCTTTATGTTCCCAGCGTACATAAATATTTAGAGGCTTCATTAATGTGGCGTAATTGAGCGGGAGCGGTTTCCAGTTCCTACGGGAGCTTTCTGGGTCGCTGTAAATGCATTTCTGATGAGGCTGTTGAAACCATCCATCATTTATTGTGAATGGATCAGACTCGATTCTTCCCTTCGCTCCACCGTTAAACAGTGTTCACAGGGAAAAGACGGGTAATGCATTTCACATTATGCATTTGTGCCTCGCCCTTGAGCCCGCGATGTTCTAGCATTATACAATTAGACGAAATTCTATACCGGATATTGAATGAATTATGTTTTTTTTTTTGGAAAGGAGGTTTAAAATAAATGTATGTAAAATGGAACGCAAACAAGAAGCTGTCAGCGACATCTATTTGATCAAGTAGAATTTGACTGAAGTACTAGCATTGTGTATTTTGTCCACTGCTGCCATCATTACTCAAGAGTAAGAGTAAATCAATTTTAATATCCTGCTTTTAAATGACTATATTGAATTGCTCCAAAATAAAGGATGTAGGTTTCCTTCCAGGTTGAGTCAGAAAGGTTAGGAGCTCATTTTGATGACATATTGTCTGCTATTTTCATTTAAACTTGAAGTTCGACTGGATTTTCAATCAACTGAGGCCGAGAGATTAAGAGAGATTCACCAAATGCCGGGCGCATCGTTCCGTGACCTGTCTGCACGGAATCTCACTGCTTTGATTAGACTGGCTTTCTCTTTACTTTCCTCATCTTCTTCACCGCTGGCATCCTCTCAGAGGCCTCCCTTTATCCTCACATCGGCTGGACACTGGCTTTAGACGATGCGTCGGCCTATGGCAGGAGTTCCAAGGCCCATTTTTCCTAAAGAGTCACCTGATCACACTGCAACAACTTAATTTACTCTTCATTTAGCCCCTTTATAAGAGGAATCGAGGTCTGTCGCCGTCAGATTAGAGCGTGTTACAGAAGCCGGCGGCCGACAGCAGAGGCAGGACGCGACGAGATGCTTGATGTCAACACAAGATCAGAGACAGCCAGGGTGAGAGGATGAGAGGATCTCTTGAACCCAGCAGGAGGTCCACGTTCAGATTTCCTGCTGGCTTTAGCTTTGAATCGCAGAGACGGCAACGGCATAACGAGCCACGGCATAACGAGCCACTTTCCGTCCAAAAAAAAATAAAAAATACTTTCCTTGGTGGTGTGACTTTAATGAACAGTTGGAATGTGAGACAACAGACACAATTTTTATGTCACCGGTTTTCTTGTTGACCGTCTTTCGATGATGAACTTACATTTACGCACTTTGTGTTGTGATTTTTGTGTGCCTCCGTCTGTGTGGTGTGCACACAATTTCACAGGTGTGGATAAAACACAATCAATGCATGCATCACACACACACACACACACACACACACACACACACACACACACACACACCTGCAGGGCCTCCAGAAAGCGAAATGATCCCAGGCGTCGGCCCCGGGGCACCAGGCAGAAGCTGGAGTTATGCAGGAGCTCCTGATAGTCGAACCTTTGCACAAAAACAAAAAGAAAAGACAATCTGATTAGAAGATGACAGAAGGATGGAACTGCAAGTAGAAGAAGAAGAGGAAGAAAAGTGTCAAACTTTCATGGTGGATGAAACGGGACAGTATTAAAAAAACCATAACTGTTTATTTGACAGAAAAAAAGAGAAAGATGTAGAGATGACAGCACAGATGATAATAAAGCTTCCCAGAGCACTGGTGAGGGAACTGAGCCCTGAGTCCTTCTCCATGTTGGTGTGTGGTCAAGTATTCACACACGCATTTCAAAGGACAATCAAGAGAAGCTTAAGCACATATTTAAGATGGTCTCTGCACAGCTGGCAGTCCAACATGGAGTTGGATATACCTAATCCACCTCTTTTACATCATCGAACACCGGTGACTCTGAATTTATCTCATCTCATCAAGTTATATTAGGAAAGAATCCGACCTTCTGGGTTACCCTAATTGGAGATTTCTCCCAGCTGGGGAAAGCTGACCGATCCAATAATGTTCCTGAGCAGGATCTAGATGTCGGCCTGCAAACCGCATTTTAGCCAATGCTAATCATTTTCAGATTAAATTCTAAAGTGTAAGTTAGAAGCCTCTTCAGGCAGGACTGTCTCGGGTTTCAGCGTACGTTAAGCCCCTCCTAAATTACGCTAGCTCAGGACCCACTGCGAAACCAATTTAAAGTATCAAGCGCTCCCTTCGTCCAATATTGGTAGAATGGTATCATCTATTTATCTATCGGAAGCTTGGCTGTTCGATCTTCATTCCCTGTGTTCTGCATGTCAAAGTAAGCTTGAGGAGGATACTGAACCTCACACAGCAGGGATGGGTCAGATGCACAGAAACAAATACAAGGAGACAAATAAGAGAAGATGAGATAAGAAATAAGATGTGGATTTCTGCACCCGTCCAGACGGCTGTCTTCATCAGACAGCTCTGGCACATTAAAACGGCTGGAGAAGGCAAACTGTCAGCTGCTCATGATCTGCTCTCTGAAGGTGTTTTAGTCACCGTTACAGACGGCGACACATAGAACAGAGTCCACTGAATGTTGGCATCACTGTCAGGTGTTTGGCCACTGACTCAGTTGGAGTTACCAAGGATACGAACAGCAGCACATCCTCCAGAGGCTGCTAGGCTAAACCTGGAGGCTTGGAACCTGACAGTCATTTCAATGAACATTTCCCGTTAGCGGCAAGGCTTTATGTGGGCTAATTAGAAATGTCTGTACAAACGTGACGTCATTTCAAAAGATGGACTTTAGGATTGGCTGGACTTTTTCTGTCCCCGAAAACTTTGGGAGTTTTTTCCAATTTCCAATACTTCTGGCCAAAGTCTGTCTGTGCCTTTAAACCTCTGATGGGTTGTGTGTGTGTGTGTGTGCACATGATTTCAGGGCTAGCCTGAGGAGATTTCAGATTGCAGCCTAATCTGTCTGGGGATCAACTGTCCCCACAACTGCAGCACAGGGCACCTGTGTGTGTGTGTGTGACAGAAGAGAAGAACAAAATAAGACGTCAGGTGTCCAGTTTGTCGCCCCGAGACAAGGTCACGCCGGCAGCGACTGAGACGGATCTGCTCAGACAGAGACAGCTTGTCACATAAAAAAATATGGTTATTTGGGCCGAACAGCAAACAAATGGTTTGCTCAAGATTAAATCTCACTTCAAAGCACGCGCGGTCATTTCGTGCTGGTTGTGCGACCTTGATTCAATTCTTGCGTGATCTTATGTTCGGTGACATCATCTTCATCTTTGAGTAAAGCAGAGCTATCTTTGCCTGCAGCCTGTGTCCCTGACTCTAGACTGCAGACCTCCCAAAGGGCCTCTGCACATAAGCGCCGGCGATGATGATGATGATGATGATGCTGGGCCGAAGGCGGAAAATAACAAGGCCAATGAACAATGCAGAGCGCTAACGGGGAATCCATCTCAGCTTTAAAAATAAATGCACAAACTTAAGCTATTATTGTGTCCTTCATTCTTGGACAAGCTGGACGTCCTTCTGTCTGCTGCTGCCATGATGAGACTTGTCCATGACAAAAATGTTGACAAAGCCCTTCAGCAAACTGCACCCACACGCATCCCAATCACAATAGCATGGTGAAGTCCTCCAGATGGGGAAGCTGAGACACGGAAAGCTGCGATCAAAGCTACTTTTAAGACGAATGCAATCAATCCATGCCACAGATAATCAGTCAAAAATGATTTTTAGCGGAGAAACAAATGAAATAGTGTCGTTCGATAGAAAGTAAAAGTCTTCTCTGAGCTTCTCTGAGACCTCGCATCTTACTTATTTTTTTTGTTTTTATTTGGAAGACAGCATTTAAAACTGCAATACTTCACGGAGTACTTGATCTCTATATTGTTCAGAGTTTTTCAAGGTTTTGCAGGAAACAGAAGCTATTGAATAATCAGCTAAGCGGCATTGCTTAAGTAATGGTGCAGGAAAAAAACATTCAGTCTTATTATGAGGCTGCAAGGAGGACACGAATCTAACTGTACGTCTCCTAACATTTATCATTATGAATGCAACAGTGTACTATATAAAGTATGAATGACATCTCCAGTAATTATAGATAAATAAACCACACACACACACACAGGCACAATAAGTAGCAGTCCCTCTTGGTGTAATTGTGTGGACTGGTTAATTATGCATTGGAGACACGTATGGATGTCCTTGGATAGAACAACAACCTTTGTTGATTAAAGAGGAAACGTGGCTAAAAGTTGCTCTGTTGCGCAATTTTTAAGACAATGTACATAAATAAATAAATAAATAAAAACCCTGAATCCTGTTGAGGGAAATCTTTCCCTTCGAATAGCAGGAGGGAGAAAAATAAATTCGAAAAACTTTAGAATAATAAATAATAATTCATAATGAGCCAAAAGTGGAAGATGATTTCTCAAATGACATATCAATGAGTGATCAATACATTTAGTATAGTAAATCTAATAAAATAAATGAAAATAAGATTTTTGCTGCAGTGTGTCTGAGCATTGAGGCGACACATAGTCGAGTCACATTTGCTGCGTCTCCTCCGTTGAATTCCTAAACTTTCCTTTAAAAGACATATGTGTTCCAGAATGGAAGCTACAACCAGAGGCCCCCCTCTCGGCGGGACGAGATGTGGAGCAGCTGAGGGGCTTTTGTGTATCTGTGGGAGGACATGCACAGTAAATGTCCCTCCAGTATGAAAGAATAGAAACTGAGACTGCTTCGAGTCCTGATTGATCTCAGACTCAACGGAAACGTTGTCCTGCGGGTGCGGCTCGTCTTTTACTTTAGTAAAGTAGCAGCAGCTGTAGTCGTGTTGATGAAGGACTGAATGAATGGATGTTTGGCTTAAAATTCAAGCTGCTTGACTTTAACGGGTTTAGTGACAGGCAAGGGAAGTACATAAGGAGAATATAAACGATACACAGTTAGGCATTAACGTTGTATTTAATATTGCATTATTGCATTAAGTATGTACATGCCATGTTGTACTAACGTGGCTTTTGTTCAGACGAGCTTTTCAACAAGTTCTAAGTAAAGTGTCTTGTTTGTTCCTTTGCGCATTAACGCTTGCACTGCTGACACATGTGCTTGTAAGTAGTAAGGGTCAAGTATCAATAGCATCGTTTAAATATCCGAGTGGGTTCAGGAGGAGGGGAAATCCAACTTTGTTGTGTCCTCGCACAAACAAATCCAGAGTGAAAACACTCAAACACGTGTGTGTGTGTGTGTGTCCTCAGTGTAACAACGCAGCGGGAATAGTTGGAAGCAAGTTCTGGTTGGATGTTTTTTTTACCTTGTATTCAAATAACTGTGGCTCCAGATATTTGTGAGGTCGGGGAGCCAAGGAGTCCCAGATGACGCACCAAATCCACTCTGAAGGAAAAGCAGCCTTGTTATCATAAAGGTCTGCTCCCATAAGGCTGCATCAAAATACCACAAGACAGATGGCACAAGTTCACAGGAACACCTCAGCTCCCAGAGCATGTGGTGGGGAGAATGATTTGCATGTTCATTGTGACGTCTGCGTGTCTTTGAGATGCAACTACATTTCCATATCTATCTGTGTGTCTGTGCGTGCGTGTCTGTGTGTGTGTGTGTGTGTGTGTGTGTGTGTGTGTGTTTCTTTCTACGGCTGATTTGAAACATGGGTCTCTAGGCTGGGATTAAAGCTTAATGTTGTCGACTGGTCTGGATCAGAATATTAATGCATGCATGCTAACAAATGCAGTCACGCACACACAAGCACACACACACACACACCCACACATACAAATGGAACAAAAATTCTGGAATAATGTTTTGCTTCACAAATTGGGAGAGGAAAGGCTCTTGAGGGAGTTCCATTGGAGGAGGCTAAACGGGTAACTATCCATCCATCCATCCACTTCCGCTTTTTCCGCCTCACAGGAGCTGCTGGAGCCGATCCCAGCTTGCTATGGGCGAGAGGCGGGGTAACACCTCGGACGCGTCGCCAGCTGCGTGGGGCCACAAAGATCAGCAGGTGACGGGTTGACATTTTAAAATCACAGAATAAGACCGTCACTGTGTGTTTGTTCTGTGGGGGTTGTGTGAGGCTCTCTCTCTCTCTCTCTCTCTCTCTGTGTGTGTTTATCAGATATGCGAGTAGGGAAGGCACTTTAATGGAGTAGGCAGGCAGAATGTGGAAGATGAGCTGGTTATTTCCTTGTCTTGCATTGGAATCCAAACGTTTTGTTTTTTCTTCATCACAAAACAAGTCCCCCCCCCCCACACACACACACACACAGACACACATCTTGAAGTAGTGTGTGGATGTGTGGAAGCTGTGAGGTACCATTATCACCTTCTCTACAGGTTTCACAGGGCAAGGATGGAGGATGATGGGCCTGTGTGTGTGTGTGTGTGTGTGTGTGCGCGCGTGTTAACACACCAGCTACATTCCTTCTTCTCTGTCTTTCTTTCTGCTTTATGAGACACGTTAAATAGGAAAATACAAACCATAGTTACAGGCGGCACAGTGGCGTAATGGTTAGCGCTGTCACCTCACATCAAGTCGGTACCTGGTTCGGACCCTATCTGTTTCATGTCACCTCTAAAATTGCAAGGGCCAAACTTCTAATTCAAAAACAAACACGCGTCTGTCACACATTCATGTCGTAACACTCGTCACAGCTGCCTGTGGATCATTCAGGACTGACGGAGCCAAACAAAACCGCTCGCTCGCCCTTTTCATCCATTTCTCTGCACAATGATAATTACTTATTACCAATTGATCAGAAACACGAGTTTGAAGGCTCTCATTGGATGCAGAGTGATTTATACTCGGTCGACAGAATGTGTGAGTGTGTGTCTCGCCTCCAGATAGACCAGTTCCGTAGTGAGGAATGACAAGCCCTGGATGTTATCAGTTTCCATATTGATTTTTCTGCTCAAATGCTTAATTGAACTTGGGTTATACATAATTGAAGTTAGTTCTCCCAAACAGTCGCTCTGTTTCCCCGTCTCTTTTAACACGTCACACAATAAAAGCCCGTAACTTTCACTGCTCCGATTTCTTTCCGAGAGACGTGTGTTAATGAAGAGGCCTGGTGCTATGTTCATGTTCATGTGTCTGTGGTGTGAGCATGAATGTGTAGAAGAACATGTGATGATGAAGGCCACGATGAGTTCTCTGTTCAAGAAGCTCTGAGTTAATACGCGAAAGTCCAAACACTTCATCCCTTACTAAACTTCAGTGTGTGAGTCACGTCCTTTGAGATACTAGAGGTCCTGTCCGTATATTTGCTGTACTATGGAGAAGGCTTTCATTAAATAAAGATACATTTAAATGCTCAGAAAAGCCGACGGTGTGATATTTGACATACTGGAAAGGGGATCGTCACTTCAAACGGTCGTTTCTGCTGTCTGGTTGTTTGCCAGATTATCTGTAGAGGTTTGTTCACATGATCCGATCATGTTTCACTTCCTGTCGGGCCATGGCACATGACATCATCTCAGACGTTCTTTACATTTCTGGCTCTTTCTGTAAAAGATGTGAGGAACTCTAAAATTGAAACAGGAGACTTTCTTCTTTCAATTCAATTCATGTTTGTCAAAGTTTTATTATCTCGATCCCGGTTTTTGCATGTGTTTGCGATAAACCATGACAAGAAATAAATCTCGCACATTTGCTTCATTCTGCCTTGGTACTGACCTCCTCCTGGTCTAATTCAACAGAGTGAGAAAAGCTAGCCGCAATGATTACCCGTCCTGGCAGCTGCTGTTGCCATGGTTCTCACTGATTTAGAATTTTTTTTTAAACAAAGATGCTGAAAAATGAGGATACAAAAAAATAAAAAAAGGTCATCTCCATCACATTTTTTGCTGTATTTTATTCAAAAACAACAACAACATAATTACCCTTATTATCATGTGTGGAGATTTGCAGCCAGACCTGCGATCATAATATTACTCGGTTAAATAGAGATTTTCTGCAGCAGTGCTTCTGTTGCCTTTTTATCTGAAGCACTTTTGCTTGTAATTCACCTGTACAAACTCGCACGGGTCCGAGGTCCGGCATCTTTCTCAATGTCACTTTGGCACCAGGTGCTGATTCACCAGCAGCGTGATTAAATGGACGTCCGGCCGTCTCTGCTTCAGCCACATAACGCTATCGGTGGCTTTAGCGCTCAAAGGTTCCGCCTTCACAAATGTGTTTCAAAAATCTGCCGTTTACACTTCACTGTTACGCTCGGCCATCATGACAAAACCCCGAATAAACGATCACCAGTGGCGTCAGGCCGACGTGAGGAATGGCGATCTTCTTTTTCCTTTAGGGTGGAAGGTTCATTCTGGATCACATTAATTGCTCCGGTGTTAATTTGCTGCCTGCCCTACACTGCGTCTCCATTGATTGTGTTCTGCTGCAGCTTCTTGTTCATTTAACCTGGAAATTGATGGGAGCAGTTGTCTTGTCCTCCATTCCTCCTTTTTTCCCCTCCTTTTTTCCTTCTCCCTTAAACACTTCTGTTTGTCAGTGTACTACCTCCTAAATCATCCTGTTTGCAAGCTGTCTCCTCGGGCGAGAGAGTGTGTGTGTGTGTGTGTTCCGTCTCTGCACACACAGCTCCGAGTACCCATTTCACATGCTAACGTTAGCGGCTGCCAGGGAGTTGATTAATCCTGACTGTTATGTAGATCAATATAAAATGTTAGAAATTGGAAAATAATTAGGCGTTCCCTGCAGCTTCACACGGCTTCTGATTCGTCTGGATGTGTCCTACAGCTTCAGGAATGAGACATCTCCCAGGTATGCTCTGATTGGTGTTGAGGACATGCCAGCCTCTGTCATTTTAATCCCCACGCAGCCATTTCTAATGGAGAGACATCAGTGACTACATCCAAACGCCACAGTATTCCTCACTGCTGTTCCCAAATCCGTGCTCTGGTGCAGACTGGGTTCTGCTCTAAGCCCATTCACTCTGCTGAGTCTTGCTAACAGCTTGACATTTTGTATAATACGACCACTACGGGCGACCAAAGAACAAAATTCTATAATCCCACACATAGGTTAGGTTTATAATCAGGCTCACCAAAGAGAAAATGTTAAAACAAATGAGTGAGAGCAAATTATGATGTACTTCAGTGATGTCATCTGAATATTTATTTCAAAATCCGTGATAACATTAAACCTAATAGATGTGCGACTGCTGTTGCAAATCTACTATGAATAATGCTACACAACTTCCCTGGTGAAAGCACAAACTGTGTAACAATCCTCTCCGATAAGCCCGTCATCTCAACACAGAAAATTATATTTGAAGAAAACAAGAAAGTAGATTTGATTCACGTTGCATTAAATGCAATGAATCACACACAGGTAAAACTTGAAAGATATGTCTGACTTCATCAAATATACATTTTAAACACAAATGGAATGAGTTAATCAAGTTGGAGCCCAGAAACAGGTGGTGGTGGCTGATGATTATGGAAAAACTACAATTGATGAATCTGCTCTGGGATTTGTGATCGAATTGATCTTACTGACCTTATTAGTTAAGGTTGAATTTCGTGGCCGATACTACGTATAAGACAGAAAATCCAACAAGAACAAAAATATTTTGTCAACAAAAAAACCTTGGTTCTTGGTTTTCTGCTCTATTTCCTCATAGATAATCCTTAGTATTTCACCCTCTACAAAAGGAAGTGGTACTGTAAATCAATCTGAGAGGTTCAACCTCTGTCAGTCAAAAACTAATTACCAATATGTGCTTGAACCCAGTCAATCACTTTTTAATTCAGCAAATTATTTCACAGCATTATGAGAGGGGGGTATAAAAAAAAAATTAATCAACCATCAGCAATGGCAGAGAGAGCCTGGAAACGGCTGTAAATTTGTCAAGCCACTTTATTAAATCTTAATATGGTTTAAGATCCAGCAGCTTTACTCCAACCTCTTCACCCGACCCCAGCCCATTTGCCCTATAGACATAGACGACGCCCACTTTGGCCGTCGACCCAAAAGGAGCTCCGAGTTCTTTATGATCACATTTTTCACTTTTCGCATAAATGTGCCGGCGTTGTTGGAGCTGCCACAGCAGCTACTTGCTTACGCCTATGCGGCAGGGATTTATTGCTTTGACTTCATAACTTCATGACTTCAATACCGGACACAGACAGGGCAATAACTGCCCTCTGTGGGGTAGTTAAACTGAACACATTTACAGAATGTAAATGGCACTTTCTCACAAAAAAAGTATTCAAACTTAGTGACGTGTTTCAGAATTACTGCATGTTTTCAGCCCATCTTTGTTGTAAATTACTTTAGTTTAAGGTTTATCTTCCTCTGTGTATTTATTCCTTTCCCTCTTCCGTTACATTCTAGATTTGCAGTCTCCTTTGCCCGTATTCCGTTTTTTTCCTTTTAATAATTTCCCTGAATTGCTAGACTTCTGATTTTGTTTGCTGCTATCTGCACTGTATGCTTCCCCGTGCATCTGCACGTGGATCCAAAAATGTACTTAAATATGACGGCATCACCACAAAAAGTGGGTGAGCAATGCCAAATTACATTTCATGGAGAATTATCATTGATTGAAGTGGAGCAATGACAAGAACCAGCGGGGTGAAAAGCCAAAATGCATGTATTTATTTCATCCAGACGTCTGTTACCTCCACCAAACAGCGTCACTGAGTTTTAGCTTCGAGCTAACAGAAGCACAGCTGTCTACATGCTAAAGTATTTAAAGATCGTGTTGAATAAAACATCAAAAATAACATGATCCCGCCCTTTGGGGCTGTAATGTTAAAAGCAGTTTGCCTTTGAGTTATGTATAAATGTATTTTTCGGTGCGTCGGCGCCACAGACTTTGCCGGCAGACTCCGTTCACTAGGGGGAAGAGCCTTGCTCTTCCGACAGCGGCACCACCACCACACACACACACACGATGGTGGTGGGTGACCTGCTTCCTTGCTGCCTCCGGCTTCAGCAGTGACGGGGTTGAGCTGGGCCAGACGGAGAGAGGAGCGCTCTCTGTAAACACAGCGGAAAACCGAAATAAATATCTGCGCATCGACTCCTGAGCCAGTTCTCCCATTGTTATTTTATTTAAAACCCATGCATAGGTTTCAAGACAAACATCTGTATCAAACGCTGTGGCAGTGAAATGTCAAAATTGGCACCTTTTTTGGAGGTCCTCCCTTCATTTAAGGCTTGCTCAATGGCACTTAAGGGGAGGCACGGATTAAGGATTAATGTCAGACATTTAGATTTAGGTTAGTTTAAGAAAACAACACAATCAGTGAAAGTCCGAAACTCAGCGGCTGCTCTGGACTGAAACAAGGAGACATGCAAATCCTGCTGGTGCCAACACTCAGCTGTCACTCTCAATATCCCAGACATGCACACACACACAGTATGCACTCTTGTACACACACTGAGAAACCCTCTCATATTTCTGACACACAATGCTCTGCCTAATTAGGGTTGTAATGTGAACAAAGGCAGCCCTCCTATCAGCCACAGCAGACCTCTGAGCACTCAAGTTCAGAAAGGAAACCTCTTAGTGAAGTCATGTGGTGCACGCACACACACACACACACACACACACACACACACGCGCGGTCCAACAGACTTGAAGTTTACACCACTACCGACAAAGGTTTCATCCCTTTCATTCAGATACTTGAGACACGTCCAGCATTTCTCTGAAATCTAACTCCAAATATATTTGATCACTTTCTCTTTGCCATTTAGGTGATTTAAAAACGGCACAAAAACACTTTTGAGGAAGAACATATCTTTTTTTTAGACAGCTGAAGGTAGTGATCCTTGAAGCGTCTCACTCCTCTGTCTCCTAATCCATATGAACAACTCCAACTCACTGCGTAGGAGATAATGCACCGATATGCAACTGAGGAGGAGGAGGAGTAGCCCTGCTGTATGTAATAATGTGCTGGATCGTAGCCCACGGATCAATCTGGCTGGGTCATAAAATCATCATTCTGATTAATAGCTGATGGGATGGCGGTGAGTAAAATAATACACACCGAACGAGGGAAATTGTTTTGGGTAAATCAGCCGTCCTCCTCGTCCATCCTGAGCTCGAGCTTTTAGTTCTACTGCGTAAATGTCCTGATGTTACTGCACGCATGAAATATATCCAAGAGCTCACCTGGGGAAGCGTTCATGCAGGGAACGATTCTCTCTGACCGGGGAGATCAAAGGCAAGGATGGGCGGCACTCATTGGAAATGAAGCTGGACTCCGGTTGGGCATAACAGAGACAATTCTCTTTCATACCGTCTATAGATGATAAAGCAATTGGTGTAAATATAATGACGCTGATGCCCCCGACTCTCGCAATGCTAGAAAATCACATGGCCTGATGTTCCCGAATGGAAAAGTGAAAAAAAGGATAGTGGGATCGGCTTGGTTAAATATACTCACACACGTGTATAGAAAGCACACGTACACACTCACTCTCTCTCTCACACACACACACACACACACAACTCTGGCCTTCTGTCAATAATGAAGCAGATAATAAGCTGCTTCACGCTCTGCTGTAGCAAAACCAAAATCAAAACGCTGTTGATTTAAGAATCAAAATGCGTACACTCATAGGTTTTTCATCTTCCATGCTCTGTGGTAATGATGAGGTAGTGCTTTAGTGTGTGTGTGTGTGTGCGCGTGTGTGTGCAAGCTGTATATCAAAATCCTGAGGAGCAGGCAGTGGGCTTGCGAGGCTGCGTTGAGAATCCATTCTCCGTGCCTCATGCCTCATTTCAGCTCTCTGTATTTCTGAGAAAGGATCTCTGACTCCGACGTCGTCACCAGAAGAGCTTCTGTGGGTGGGGGTGGGGAGTGGGGGGGGGGGGGGGGGGGGATTTATGAACTTGTGAAAGAAAGAACAAGAAAAGACAAAGAGCCATGTAAACATTGCAATTTTGGAAGGACACCAAAAGCACTATCTGTGCTGGTAACTTTGTGTTGTCGGGTTCAAAGGCTGCCAAAGCAGCTCCAGATTGTTGTTGGCTGAACTCTGATGTTCCACAATCAAAGAGAGCAACTCTTCTCTTGTAAGACCAGCAAAATCCTGATTCCACATGAAAATATATTTTTCCTGTATTGATTTTTTTTTAGCAGTGAATATATATATATATATATATATTTATTTATATAAGCGAGAATTTAAGCTCGGAGCTAAAGATTCTACTGCAGACAAACTCAAATCCTTGAATGCCAAATCCACTGTGTGAAAACAACTAGCAAAGCCCAATCCTGAAAACCCTTTCAAATGTTTGGTTTGCTCCATGTTTCCTTATTTTCGAGAGATTTGAACTGATGGCCCAGTAAAGCAAAGGTGAGCTTCCAGAGCTGGATGTTATTTTACCAGACCTGACAGCGGTTGTGAATTTGTCAGACATTTTTTTAAAACATGTTCTTGGTGACAGTCTGAACGACACAGATCTGATTTCTTTTTCAAATGCGACCCAGGCCATGCACTTGGGTATGTTCTCCTAAATCCGATACGTATCAGATCTTTTGCAAGGTGACTTCATTCTGGGTCGTATTCATCCGACCTGCACGTCAATGATACACGACTCCGCACCCCATGCATTTCTTTGTGGTACCGCCATCACAGAACGCCATGGCTAAAAACCTGGCTCTCTTCCTTTTCTAATCTTCTTCTTAAAAACATTAAGTTGCAAATGTGCTGCCTCCCGTTGGACAGCAGATTTAAAATCGCCACCGTTACCGTCCTTATTTACTTCCACATACACTGAGAGTCCCACACACTGCGTGAGGACGCATGCAGGACACTTTTGGGTCGTACGCAGTTCACACAGGAGATCACATACACGCCACATTGAGCATTAAGTCCTGGAGTGTGAACGCAGCCTCAGATGTTCTTCTGATTAACTCCATTTAAACAAACACCTGCTTTATCTTACTTCTTCCCGGCCTTATACAAGACATCCATATAAATAGACCTGTTACTGGATCTAACCGAGTGTGTGAGAATAAAAAGTGGCAGAGACTCGACAAACAATCGGCAGCCACGCCATCATTGCACCATTTACTCTAACGAGACCGTCATTTTCTAAATCAACATCCGGTTGCATTTAAGAACACATCAAGCCATCATCCGCCAACTACTGGCCTGTTGGAGCCACCCTCGATTACACCCCATTACAAAGACACGCGCAGGAACGCGAGGCTGCGGCCCAGTCTGGATCCTTTGATGAGCAGGATGTGATCTCTTCTGTGTTTGATGGTGCAATTAAACACGCTAACAAAGTGAACAGATGTCGGCGAACGTGTCTGAACTACCTCAACAAAAAGGTGCAAATTAGGATTTGTCAGAGGTTGTCTCGTAACCATGACACCATCTGTTGAACACAGTCTCTCTCTCTCTCTCTCTCTCTCTCTCGGATATTGTTGTACATCCAGTAGTAAAGTCCGACAGTAGGAACATCCATGATTTTAATTAGAAGCAGAGAAGACAAGCATCCATCCATTTTCTTCCGCGTCACAGGAGTTGCTGGAGCCTATCCTAGCTTGCTACGGGCGAGAGACGAGACACACCCTGGATATGTCACCGGCACCACACAGAGACCGACAACCACTCACACACACACACACACACACACTAAGGACAATTTTAGAGTAATCAATTCACCAAATTGCATGTTTTTGGAGGTGGAAGGAAACTGGGAGAACATAGAAACTCCACACAGATAGGATTTGAACCCACCCTTCTCGCTGCTGTGAGGTTACTGCTCTGACCTCTACGCCAACTTGCCGCACCCATTTGTGTGTTGAAGACCTCCGGGGTCTAATCCACCCTTTTCAAGCGGAGTGCGAAGCTTCTCTCCTTTCATACAACACGGATGAGGATTTGGTACATTTATCCCAATTCGATTTATCCCCTTGCAGCTTTCAAGCACATCACAGCTTCACAGTCATCGTCAACGCGGGGAGATGATTTTGATGAGGGGCTCCGGATAAATCCGCTCTCCTGTCATCATATCCATCTCCATAAAAATTAAACTGTTAATGAAGACCGTTTGATATGGATGGAAACTCTGCGGGGAAAAAATTAGCGAGGGGCTGGGATAATTTAACGATCATCGCCGAAGGTCAAAAGCGAACCTGGTGCTGATTGAAAAGCAGCTTGACTTTCTAATCAAAATGATGCAGGACATCCCCGTATTTCATCTAAGACTCCAAAAATACACCGACTCATCCAGGGAAACAAAATGAGATTATGATGAACCCCTGAACTGACATTTCTCTCATTGCATGTAAGTGACTGAGGTCACAGATTATTTGACCTTGAAAGGAAAGCTCAGCAATGTTGATCCAAATTACAAAATTACGATGGAGAACTTCCAGTGTTCAAGGAAAAAAATATAGAAGGGGATAAAAAAATCATCCTGGAAGGGCAGTGAAGTCCTGGTTTCAAAAGGTTATATCCTATTTTTTCCTTTCTGCAGGTTCGTGCCATTACCCAGTTCCAGTATATTGTGAACACACACTCAAATCCTGCTGCATTAATCCAGGTGTGTGTGTGTGTGTGTGAGAGAGAGAGAGTGTTATGCCGCCACTTGTCTCGCCCGTCTCCAGCAAAGGATTAAACAAGAGGAAGGATAGCTTTCAAGTAGGTATTAGGCTAAAGCCGGGTCTCCGGAGGTCATTATTAAATCGGCATCAGGACCCCTAAAACCCAACAGAGCGCAGGCAGAAGGTGTCGGCGCCATCCGTAATAAAAGCAGCACGGCTCAGCTGTGTGGATATAATGAATACGGCATCGCTATGCAAGAGTCGGGAAGAACAGCAATATCTTTGAGAAACTTTCTCAGGGTGACAGACACTGGCGGGCCGTCTCCCCGGGTATAAATAATGCCTCGCACATTTGTCGCTCTCGTCTGACATTTGCTCGCCGACACGTTCCTGGGAGGACACCCAGACACAATTTATATTGACATTCGCGCATTAAGTCTCCGGCATACCTCAAACGCATCACCTCGCATAAACACATTGCAAAGACTCGCAGTCAAGCATGCGAACATGCACATCTTGTCGCGCGTCATGTCAGACAATAAATCCAATGTCTTTAAGCCCCCCCCAAAAAAAAACCAGATACAAATGGATTCCACTCGTGCCGCACAGCGGTGCGCTACGCTAGCAGTGGATTAGGAGGACAATCTGATTGAACGTGACCCTGGCTGTAACTGCACTCGTCCATCACCTCAGGTTCGACTGTGTTGTCGAGCCAAAATAGACAATTAGCCTCTCCTGAGTGGTGAAACTGGCACCTCCTCCATAGATGAATGGTTTTTTTTAGAGAAATGTTATTATCTTTCAAAGCTTTAGCTCCGGTTCATTTGCTATCCCCGCATGCTGAATTGTTCATATTGCATATTTCGTGTTGTGGGACAAGTTCATTTCCTGTTTTATTTTGAAAGTTGATCATTTCCCCGCGTTTTTCTTAACACCTCCTGTCGTCGCTTTTCTTTGGGTTCCGCCTTTTAGTTGTTTGCTCCGTTTATGCTTGTGCGTCTCAGTTCTTGTCCACACCTGTCCTCCACGCCGTTCATCTGATCGTCTCCACCTGAATCTCAGCATCCCCCCTTTACCGCCTGTCTCCCGTCGTCTCTCGTTATCGCCACGTTTCAGTGTCTCTCATTATGTGAATGTTCCAGCCTGTTCTCGCCTGTGTTTCCTTTGTGATCTCTCTGTAAGGTATCTCAGCTCATGACTTTTGTCTTGGTCTTGTAGTTTGTGTTAATCAGACTAGCGTTTTTTTTATTTTGGGCTCACGGTTCAGTCGTCACCTTGGAACAGTTTGTCTGTTTAGGTGTGGTTTTTTATTGCTAAACCACATGAAATGAAATTCCTCTGACTGTCGATGACGTCTGCGACTCCTTATCTCGTTGAAACGTAAGAAAGTTTAACAAAACACTCAGAGAACCGGAGATGTTTGAAAGTCTATTTATTTCTTTGTTTTCATCTGATGGTGGGAATTTTCATTATTCGGGGAGAATAACAAAAACCTTAAATTAAAAATATCCTGCTGAATAAATATGCTTTAGACTTTTACATCTTACGTCTGTGATTTTATTTATTTTTATGTTTGTTTATAGACAATTGTCTCATTGACAAGAAAACGAATGGATGGATGGAGATTCCTGCAGTTTGATATTATTCCCTTTGATTGATTGTTTTTAAAGTTAGTTCAAGGTAAAAATATAATTTGTGTTTGTTTAATAACAATGAAATAATGACTACTCACTTATTTATTTTTTATTTTATTTTGCTTCTTGTTTTTCCCCACCGGGTGCAATTTTGATTTAGCCAAAACAGAACTTTACGAATGATTCAAATTAGACAAGATATTTGAGTCGCGTTTCTGTGAGGAAAAATGTGTTGAATGCCTAAAAAGATGAAGGTATATTTTATCAAATAAAAGTCTAAGGTTTCCCCTGGAAAATAAAACACACAACGCCTGGAGCAGACAAAGTCTGTTTTGGGGTGGATGCCGCCTCTACTAAAACATATTGATCGGAAATTAGATGTGATCGGAGGAGAATAGGATGGCTCGTATGTGTGTGTGTGCGTGTGTCATTTGTGTCATTGGCCGGGGGGGTTGTTTACCTTTGAGGCGATTGCCGGCCTCTCACACAAGCCCACCCCAGACAGCGATGCATGGTAAATAATAGAAGAGCTTTTGACTGAGGACAGACGCACACAGAGATCAGCATCCAAGGTTAAAGATGGGTGTGGGTGTAACAGGAGAGATCCTCACGGACGAGCCATTAATACACGAGAAGGCTCCGCCGGACCAGAGAGGGAACAGAGCGGCGTGCAGCCGGCGTGGACTCCGACATCTGCATCTTAAATGTGTGAGAGCTTTGGATGACTCTGACAGCTCAGTCAATACGATTCACGCGGCATCGCCCCCGTCCTTACTTACTCGCATTACAGATTCTCGCCGTTCGTATAAACCCACGACCACATCGGTGAATATCAGGTGTGATGATTACAATAATAATTATGTGGTTTTCGAGAGATGCTCGGCGCTTTGGTGACTCATCATTTTCACCCAGCCGGAATCCTGCAGGTGTGACGACATCCGTGTGTAGAGAGGGAACCAGGATGACATTAGCGACTAGGCCTGACCTCTTATGTCAACATGTCTGTCCAATAATCCGGACACAGCTTAAATGACCCGTCAATCAATCGATGAGTCAAACATCTGACGACAACTGCTGACTTTATTCCAGCAGGATGAGGTTGGATGATTGAATTCCTCTTCAGTTTTGGTTTAATCGGGGGGGGGGGGGCGTCTGTGAATGTTCCAGTCTTTGGAGGAGGTAACATTAGAGGTGAACCAGGTTCGAGACGATGTGTGTAGCTGTGAGATCAGGTTGTGTGTGTGTGTGGATGTTAACAGCGCTGATCAATATGGTGGATGTCACCAATCTCCCCGGGCGGTGACCGAACGTGGATCCAATCCCCAGGAGCAATTACTGCACTCCAACCCTCTCGCCCTCTGAGTCTCCTCGTTTGCTGTTATTGTTCAGCGAAGAAATGGACAGTTTGACCGACATCAAAGACGGACTTGAAAAGGAATAAATCTACGCAGCGGATAGCAGTGGCATTTATATGGAAATCAGGTTTCCTCTTTTTTGCTTGAGGCCTGATATGAATCCGTCACTGAATTAGTTTCTAATTTTTTTTTTATGTAAATCTCTGTTTTGTTTGCAGATGAAATATAATGTAGTTTTACTTCAGACTTCAAACCGAGTGTAGTTTTTAGGGACCTGTAACTTGAGTTTTAGTCAATAGGTATGTGTCAATCTTCCAACAAAAAATACTGAGTCTTTTGTCCACAAAGACCCCGTGTTCAGGCTCCCCCCTGTTGGACAGCTCCATTAAAGGTTGAACACCAGTTTTGGTTCTGCTTCCTGGTTGGACCGAGCTTCATGAAATCACTGCAGTGGGTCCGTAATTTCCTCGGCTCTACGCGGGGCATAATTGTAATACTTCCTGCGCAAGTGAGATTTAATGTGTAATTATATATTGACATGCGGCACATTTACTCCTTTTAGTCCAGACAGGCAGTGAAAGCAACACAAAGACAAAGGCAAATGGTGTGTGACGTCCAAATGATGGCCCTGAACAACTCGCCCTTGATCGCTGAACAAAACTGATTGCTTTACTTAGCTGATAAGTTGATTGCATGGAAAATGTGTCAAAGTCAAAGTAGCTTTACTGTCAATTCCTTCACGTGTCAAGACATACGAAGAATTGAGAGGACGTTTCCCGCTCTCGCACGGTGAGACAGATAAGGTGCACATTTCTAATACTAAAAATAAACATTAAAATACATGGCATTGATATACTATGCAAGTCAGTCTTGAATGGCGTGAACACAAATCAAGATTGGCTGGCGCTTAATCGGAGAAAAAATGTAAATGCAAACAAATAACAAACTCCAAAATGTGTAAGTAACAGAATGTATTTAGCAGAGATTTCCTTTGGTTCTCTCCTATTTCCTTCCTTGCAGAAAGCTGAGACCTGCGGGTTGTGGCCACCAATATTAGTTAAGTATTTATTTACAGGTGCCTGCAAAGCTGTCCTGTGAATAATTCATCTTGCATGCTTGGAGGAGTCTGTTGACAAGGCAGCCTGATGCAGGAGAAAGGAAATCGATGCAGCTATGATGGGCAACAGACGCCAGCATATCTGCTTCTGACTCGAATCGAGATATAGGTGTGTGTGTGTGAGAGCGTATGCATGTGTGTGTGTGTGTGTATTTACAGTAGTTAGAACACAGCCCTATGTAAAGTGATCAGGTCCCGATCTGCTGATCTGACTGAAACAGTGCCTGTCGAAGGCAGGCGTGCCTCAGGGAGATGCCATCTTTTTGCATTCTTTTTGTTATACACTGCAGACGGGTAACTCAAGTATGCCGCAACAACTGACCCCCCCCCCCCCCCCCCCTGCTGCCATTAGAAGCAGAAACATTTGTTTAATTGATTTGATTTTGGTTAAGCATGAATGTTGCAGAGGCCTCTTGTTGTTGTTGTTGTTATTAGAAATGGAGACTGCCCTCTGATGCGTGTCCATTTTAGTGGCACATTATTTATTCACTCAGTCAGGTGACCTTGGAAAATCACGAGGAGGTGGTCGGGGTGAATGGATGGGTCAAGAACACATCAGGAAACGGAATTTAGATTAGGTTTTTTTTGCCTTAAATGCAACTAAGATCATACCAGAATGATCGGCGGTCTCTAATCTCAAACCTGTTGTCATTTTTTATTATTATTATTTATTTATTATTTCACCCCAAACTTTACGTCTTAGATGCTTTTTGAAAACCTGATGTCTCTCTCTTCCCCCATCCTCACAGGACAACCAATTTGTTTCACGACTCTTTGTTTCCCATTTGACTATGTCCCGTCATTAACATCGCCATCTCTCTCTCTCTCTCTCTCTCGCCCTCTCTCTTCCTCTCCTAACTTTAATCAGCGTCGCTACAATGAAGACAAACTGTGGAGGGATAATTGAGCGCTAACATGAGTCAGAGCAAGACGAATGAAGACAAACGACAAGTCTCTTTCCGAGGACGTCTTTGCTCTTCACAGACAATTTCAACAATCCTGTGAATGAGACGCCTTTGAGCTTCCTGTTCGCTTTGCGAAAATGAAAGCAGCGTCTTTATCAAAAGGAGCACCCTCGTCTTTTGAACACGATTTTATTGTGTGGCCACTAGACCTTTTACCGCCAATTGAAGATGATGTTTTTAACATTACAAGTTTATATATATTTTATATATATATTACTATCAGAAAAACATAAAATATTACCAAAAATGATTCGTAGAATGGTTTAAACTTTATCTGCACCAACATTAATTTAATTATCCTTGTAAACTAAAAGGTTTTTAACATCATGTAAATTCAGTTGTTTTACTGATAGATTTGTGACCAGTATAATCTCTGTAAATGAACAAACTGTATATTTATTTCAAGACATGTAATGTTCTTCTAAGTTGCAGGCAGAAGCTGTATATATATATAAAAAAGAAATCAGGTGAAACGTTTTAGTATCTAGAAACTTAGATGCAAGGAAGTGGAAACAGAAGAAAAATTCCTGAAAGAATTTAAAAAAAAGAAATAAAAATGGACATTTTCAATTATTCTCTGAAGTACGCAGTCAGGAGTACACAGAGGTACTAAATGAGAGAATAGAGACAATCCATCAAAGAGACTGTGCAGTTAAAGCTGAAGGAAAAAACGGATAACCACAGAGGGAACCACCTCACAGAGACTTGACACCTTCCTGCAAGCCGATCTTAATATGCTAAATCTGTCACAACTCTCACACACACAGCGGAATGGAAACTCACCTGTGACATATAAGCAGACGCCACACAAGATAATGCCCTCAACTTCTGCTCCACCGTTAATGCCGGAATCATATTTCTCCAAATTTCAGCTGATATAAATCCACAGAGTTTTGTATTCTGTCTACTTCTTCCATTCTAAACTACAATCTACAAAGGATCACACATCAATCAAGCTGCGTAGAGACATCTATTTTTATATTTACCGTCGGCGCTGCCCACACGCAGTCCTCAATGTAGGACTTTCTTCTTTAAAAGCACTTGGAAAAAAAAAGAATCTTACTTCTACCAGCTTTCATTCATGTACTTTTTTATGGTTTAATTTCAGCTTCAGAGGATGGGGAGGTATTTCTCCTGCGCTTTTTCAAAGTGTTTGAAGATAATATATTCTTTATTTCTTTGTCACACAGACCTTTATGGGAGTTCAACAACTAGGACTTGCCTGCTCAGGAGATAAGATGAAACGTTGTCATATCTTTTTAGGTTTTTCGTGTTTCCTTTACTCAAACACTTTCCTCCAAACAAATCATCTTATTATTATGTATTTATTTATTTTCTGGAGAGAATGTTATGGGATAGCTTCTATTCCAAGGCAGCATTTTATGTAATTGCACCATTTAAAATCCCAGGTCACCCCATCTTAATCTGTATTTACAAGCATACTTTGCTTCCTTTTGGTGCCTTGAATGTTTGCTCCTTGATGAAACTATCCATTCCCTCTTCAGTCCCTCTTCCCTGATGCTTCCCTCTCTGCCCCCAGAGTTTAATTACATGGCATTAAACAGAGTGTGTGTGTGTGTGTGTGTAGGTGTGTGTGCGTGTGTGTGTGTGTGAGTGCGTGGCCTTTAAGGTCATGCATATTTGGGGTGTAGTGCATCATTTTGTTATTTGTATTCATCTTGTTCCATTGCTAATTATTCTGCACACTTCCCATTCTGCTCAGAATTTTTATCTAGTGTTTTAGTGTTTTTATGTTTCCATTCCCTTTGATTTAGTATTTTGTACATGAAATGAAACTGAATATTTGTTTAGTTTAAGTTTTTTTTAATTAGTTTTTAGTTTTAGCCACAGTGTTGATAGATAATGATATTACATTTTTACATTTGAATTTTAGTGGCCAAACATTTTCTCACATGATGCAAAATTTATTTCACAACGTTCCAATTGGCAAACTTGAAAACCAAAAGTACACAAGAGTTAATGGGATGGGAATAATGGGAATGCGTTGAGCATTTCACTTCCCAATAATTGAATAAATACATAAATCCAGCAGTAAAACGGTATTGCACCCCTTCTGCTGACATGTTTCTACGTGTGTGATCAGACCCTTTGCATCCATCTAAAGGCACCCACTAAAAAGATGAGCCTAATACATTTATTTTGCATTTAAATGCTGATTTATATTGTCTTGAGTCCACTGTCGTGGCAGTTATGTGATTTTGAGGATGTTGACAAAGAGTATTTCCATAATCTCCCTCCACTGAGTCAGATGATATTCAGAACAAACGGAAATACTTCCGATCCATCACGTCTGGTTCCAATTTCCTCTATCTGAACGGCATTGTCCTCTAGCAATGCATGGACAACATTGGTTTCTGTGGCCTGTGGAGGGGAAACATGCTGAAGGGGACAGTGGCATCAATCAACACCTAATCTAAGAAGTGACTCAGCCAATGGCAGAGGGAAATAAACAAGACAGCCAAGATAATACTGGAATGCTGGAACAACAGCAGGGTGGTGCAATGAATCTGTTCAGCTCATTTTTCACCAGATACACAACAAATCAGATATTTGTGGGGGCGGCCGGTGCAAAACGCTGTTACCGACCATGCATTTGTGACCCGAGAGAGATGCACTGGTGACAGAAATAGTGAGCCGGACAGGTCGGAAGGACAAGGAAAATGGAAAATGATGCAAAAGTAACCTGAGGGGATGCGCAACCTTCAGCAACTCTATTTTAAAAAGACATCAGCTGCTGTTAAGTCATTACTGTGGAACTGAGACGGTGCCTGTCACTCAAATGCTTTACATGTACTGGCAAATACACTTATATGTGATGCAAACACTTCTTTCTAGAAATAAAGATGCACAACTATTAAATATTCTGAAGGAAAAGTGCTACAAGCAGAGTGTTTTGCACAACTATTCTACCGCTGTACCCAAACAGCCTCCATTCAGCACAACATCTAGGCAAAGTGAGCTTAAAACTCATCTAATAAAAGTTGCCTTTGCCATCAAACAGTAATCAAAAACCTCTTCCACCAGTGCCGTCAAATGATTTAAGACTGGGAAAGGGAACAGATGTATCCTTGGCAGGCTCTCCTCTCTGTTATTTGCAAGTTTGGGTGGGAGCTCTGAATGTGCAGTGGCAGCAGTCACTTTCAATGATCCCACTGGGTGAAGTCTTAAAGGTTTTGGACCTCAGTAATTTCAATCATTTATGCAACAGCGATTGAGAAATTGACATTCCGTACCTCCATCTACATTATAATGAGGCTTCTTACAAGACATAATGATCACCTGACAACTTATTGCAATGCATTGACGATCCAGTGTTTAATTTGTTTTATTATTTTCTGACATAAACATTTGAATTAATTGCAACTTTTTTTTATTATTAATATTCAGGCAGTTCTTCTTTTGCGACTTAAAGCGCTTTCTAAATTTGCAGGAACTCTAATGATCGTCTTTCCTAAGCAGATCATGGCATGCGGAGCGACAAGCTGCCTCCTGATGCCAATTCAACAATACATTTGCTTTTCGGGCCCACGGCCCACCATAAGTTTCCAAGCCCCCCCACCCCGAGGGAAAACGTTTGTGCATCCTTGTTTTAGAGAGATAAGAGGCTTAGTGAAAATTCAGCAGTGATACTTAAACGACTCTCCTCTGCTCTTTTATTCATCGCTCACTTGTCTGTCGGCTTCCATCGGTTAGAAGCCTAAATGCCAACAGAGAGGAAATAACTACCAGGATGAAACTGTCTTGAAACCGCTGCATGGTTTTACTGCACACAGGAAGCAGGACTGATATTCCCAGAAAGATTGGAATGTAAATGCGGTTGCCCGTAGCGATGAACTCTGCAGCTTCTCACAGCGATTTGATTCAGCGTCTTTCCTTGCATTGCCTTTGTGGTCTCCAACTTATCTCTTTGGTTCACTTTAATCACTTTTAGTCAGCCTTCGTTTACTGCAGCTGGTTCTGCAGACGAGGTCCGACTAACCCACTGTCGCCTGCCTGCCCGGCACAAAGGGGCAATCAGACAGTAGGTTGCAGCTAGCCGCTGAACATAAGGGAGACAGATATTTCCCCCAGGAGTTAGTGGAGGCCACGAAGAACGGGAGGGACGGGATAAAATGGTATTAATAACACTGGGAATGAGACGGGAATCCCTTTAATGGATGGGATAATGGATGTCAGAGTGTGGAGACCACAGAGGCTGTATTTTGCACCTTTGTTGTCATTTATTGCAAGCCTATTATTGACTTTTCATCTCAACACTCACCCCATCATATTAACTGTACACGAGCGTAGTATCTGGTATCATCTGGACGTGTACTCCTGAGGAATGCACACAACCCAACATTCCACATGATCCCAGAACATGTTTGAAATGTTCAAATACAGCCTGATTCGCCAATTAAATTCCAGCAAACGACTGTTTTCTTTTTAATGCATGTGATCAAAAACAACATCCGAAATATTTCCCAATATTTTCTTGCTGAAAAAAAATGCGTTGCTTGACTGAATCAGGCCAAATTATCCCGCCAGTGAGT
The DNA here is from genome assembly GCF_040956055.1 of Brachionichthys hirsutus. Lineage (NCBI taxonomy): Eukaryota > Metazoa > Chordata > Actinopteri > Lophiiformes > Brachionichthyidae > Brachionichthys > Brachionichthys hirsutus. Next base: position 2,513 of record NW_027180644.1, on the reverse strand, counting down.
TTTAAGTTCCGAACAATAAACCTCAAACCATGAGGGCCGATCAAAAAACAAAACATTTAGTCCATTGCCAGGAACACACCAACGCACATCCACGCACACCCACGCACATACACGCACACGCACACCCTCACACATACACGCACACCCACACACACCCACGCACACCCACGCACACCCACGCACACCCACACACACACATCCACGCCAGCCATCCGGTTCTGGTCCAACGCAGCAGAAACTGCTGGAGTTGCTATGAGATTTTAAATTCCTAATTTTCACAAAGACAAAAATCAATATGTTGACCATTAGATCCACATTCACCGTTTGTGTAGTTGAATCAATCAGGATTGCTTTTTATGCCTTTATTTTTATTTTATTTGACTTCATTAAATTGCCATAAAGTCTTCACTACCACTCCATATGATGCCAACTGTTTTTATTTTATTTTCATTTTTTATTAACATATTTATTTAATTAATTATTAATTTATATCCGTTAAATTTGTTTTGGTTTTACTATTTTCTATTCTGTTAAATTCTTATTTTCGATATGTTATTTTTGATATGTATTGTACGGTGTCCTTGAGTGCCAAGAAAAGCGCCTTTAAATAACATTTATTATTATTATTATTATTATTACTAATAAAGTTTTCTTCAATTGAAGACTAATATTGTTTACTGATGTTTCCTTTGCGTTGTGATTCCGCCCATCCATCCGTCTCCTTCCGGGCTGAGTCCGGAGGTGAGGAAGGCAGCAAACTGCATAAATAAGGGCATTAAATATAAAATATTAATCTTTTGCACACACCTCTTAGTGTGTTCATTATTATATTATTAGCTTAAATGTGGTGAGAACTCCATCCGAAAATGACATTAAAGGCTTTTTATCCATCTGTGAGGGAGACGCATTAACCTTAAACTGATATTTAAATGTCACGACAGTGTGTGAGTGTTTGGGTGCACGTGTGTGCGCGTGCGACAAGAATATAGAAAACGTAACTCAATGGAGGCCTACCCTTTCCAGCTGCATATTGTATTAGATTATGCAGCCACAGATGACTGATTGCTGGGGCCGATGTTTTCATCAATTAGCCCAATTACCAAACAGCTCCAGCAGCCCCCCCCCCTCCCCCCATCCTCGGGTCATGTATGAGTTTAGATTTGAGCACACCTATGTTCACACTCTTCACATGTTTGTGTCTACATGAGTCATCATTTTAGAGAAGTCACGTTGTTTCCAAACTTGCAGCTGTTGCATTGAAGATTGTCCCTCGTGAAGCGTTCATGATTTTCATTAATATTTCTTATTTTATTAAATACTTCATGCAGAATTTATTTTTTAAATACTTATTTTGAATTAATTATTTGATGTGGAAAATATCCAAAAGGATTTTCTAGAGCTCGTCAAGATGTCTCCAGATATCAAGTAAATATTTGCAGTTGAGGAAGAAGCGACTGTTGATGTTCTTCTTACAAATAGATTTTCTGCTGATCTTCTAATTAATTGGCTGATAGTTTGCTGCTGGATGTATTGAGATGCGTCTTCTCTCGTCGTACCCTCTGAGTCGCTTTTGTCGAGGCCAGTTTCAGTTCTGTACCATCTTTTCATTATAATGAGCACCAGATGTGTTGTTACCGTACTTTTACTGTGATCCTTACATCATTTGCAATGATTGTTACTTGCACAGTGTTGGTGAAACGCCAGCAGAGCAATTGGCAGCGTGGAGGTCTGTGTGAGTGTGAGTGTGCGAGGAACCATAGTTCTGTTCGGGGTGATCTGGACTCCTCTGATGAGCGGAAACAGCTGGACGTCCAAATGGCTGCTGGAAGTCCTGGGATCGGACCGGGTTAAATGTCGGTTAAAGTGGGCAGCAGATCTATTTGTTTATCCCACTCTATCCAAAGTGAGCATAGAAAACAGTCACTGCAATTCAGCAGCAAGGTGAGTTTAATTCTTTATTGTTGTCATTAGATTGTTATAGGCAGACAAAAGAGACGAGACAAATTCCTTTTAGACTGAGGCGGAGGCCTGATTTGTAAGGACATGTCCAACCCATCAGGGTGCACCATGTTCTGCAGAAGTTCTACGACAAAGACATGGAGAATGTTAGTAGGAACACTTTGATGTTACAGGGGGTTGAGGTAACCGTGAAGAGACTACCTCCAACCGGAGTCATGGCACCGCTCATCAGAAATCTCCTTAAAGAATGTGATTCAAGATTCCGTCATTACGCGACACGGTTTTAAGACCAGCCGGGTTTGAAATCCCTTTTCTTTTCTTTTTTTATTCCAGCAACGGTGGGATATCAGATCTTGCCAAAATCTCTAAACTTTGCAGGGTCCTAAATTGCCTCTCCTCAAAACAGGAATCTATCGAGCAGATCCTAACTGGGGTTTAGAAACACACCCATGCTGAGATCTCAGGATAGGCGCCTGGAGCAGGAGTCAGCGCAGGGTGACACAGCAGCCATTAATCAGGAGAGCTCCACAGCACATATAAGAGCTGCTACTTGT
>NW_027180643.1:0-57355 GCF_040956055.1 Brachionichthys hirsutus | reverse complement strand
TCGTGCCGAAGGTGTTATTCCCACTGGAGTCTCTTGTACCATGACATGCAGTTTCAGAAGTTAGATTTGGCAGAGTCAGTATTTCTAAAATTCACTGTTTTCTGTATTGTTGCTCAGCTTCTAAATGTGTTCCAGGTGTAAATATTATGACATAGTTCTTATTTCTGTGTGGGTGATTAATGGGTGATTATCAGTCATTAATTGGTGATTAATGGGTGATCACCTGGTGACTAATTTTCTGGATTTATGCCCATGGTCCAGAGTTATGTTTAAAGAGCTACACTAATATCATAACTATAGACTGCAAGCTTCACAAGTCTTTGGATTTGATGAAACTCTAAAGTTAAGGCAGAGATGTCTGATACTTCCATTTCCTCTTTGAACACCAACCCAACAGTAAATGCCAGGTGATACAAAGACCTGGTACGATCCGCTGTTTTAAATCAAACAGGTTGTCCTCGGCGTATACAGTTGCTTGAAATATCACTATTTGCCTGAAAATATTCCACCGCCAAGCACAAAAAAGGGCAGAAAATATGAGAAGTCAGAGAGCGAGGAAAGCCAACAACCTGCTCCGCCAATGTGTCTCAATGCCTCTGATGCAGAAAAAGAACAGCCGGATGTGAAGAGAGCTGATGTCACCATTCAAAGTGCATGCCATATTTTCTCCTGCTCCTGCAGTGCTTTACAAAACAGTGAAATAGGCAAAGGAGAGGGGGAACGGATGGAAACAAAAAAAAAAAACACACAGGCTGCTAGGCTGAGCGAGTGGAAGATGAAAAAGGGAGGAGGTGGAGTAGGAGGAGATGTAGAAAAAGGAGGCGCAGATTTATAGCATTTAAATTGATTCCAAGACCTGCGGGCATGCATCCTGTCATGCTTTCTCGCTGGTCCAGTCCTCCGCCAGTCCCATCCAGGAAGCGCATCTGAAGAGATCTGCTTTTCTCCACAGATATTTTTTCTCTTAGGGTAGGTATTTTCATCTCTGGGTATTTCACAGCTCTCCTGTGGCTATGCTTCTCTCGTTCTTTTATCTTCCACACTGTCACCACTGTTCAGCTACTGTATGCCTCAGCATCCAGCCTGAGCTTCTCGTTTTTTTTTAAAACAGAATAACTGGTATTCTTCAAATTTCTCAGCTATCCCTTGCATATTTTCAACAGTGCATTGCTGCTTTTACTTTTCCGGTAATGACCTCTATCCTCCATCTCACATCTCCTCCTCCTCTCTTTCCGCCATTCTAAGTGATCTATATTCTTTCTCTTTGTCACGCGCTCTCCATCCCTCCCTGTTTCTGACTTGAGTGCCATTTGATGAGACCTGGATTGAGAGCAGTGGAGTATCAGTTCTGTGCAGCAGTGCACCCAGGAGAGAATGTCATGGGAAGAGACAGGCCCTCTTCACATTAAATATCATCTGACACCTAATCTTCCGCACCTTCTGCCTCTGTGGTGAGAGGAGGAGGAGGACAGCAGTGCTCGCCCATGCTCCCCAGAAATATCCCCCAACTTTCCCCTCTTCGGTTCATGTTGGGTGAGGAAGGAACGCAATTAATACATCAATGCAAAGGCTGTCCTCAGCCCATCATTCGCCGAGAGCAACAAAGAGGAGGAAGAGGTGCAGACAGACTTTTAAATAGCGCCCACACCCGCCTTAGGAATTAAATTGTCAGACTATATCAGAAACAACTGCTGACAACCCCCCCCCCCCCCCCCCCCCCCCTTTCCTTCATATTTTCAGACAGTGTGCTATCTGTTTCTAAGTTGTCACAATTCTGCATCGCATCAATATATCAGCTGGTTTATTTGGCAGTCAGATCATAAGTTTGCAGCTGGAATGCCAGGCAGCGGCCAAGAAAGCAGCCTCTTTTACGATTCAACAAAGACTGTGGGCCTCTGCTGCAAATTGAAAAATGAATCAGAAGTGACAAGTCTCCCAAGGAAATCAATTCCATAAGATGGGTTTTCAATATGAAAATGCTGGAGAGATGATCACCTGGAAATGGTCACAGTGGATTTTGGATTTTTATTTTTGTGTCTATAATGAATTGGTTTGTCATGTAGGGTTGAACACCTGCATCATTAGGAAAGGTAAATCCTTCTATTAGTAGATGAAATTCCAAGTTCATTTACTTTTATCATATTTTTCTGGTTGTTAAAGACGTTTATTACATGTCAACATTTCATCTTGACCAATAAGTTATTTTTCTGGCAAAACTTACAAGAGTTTGGGTCACTGACATTCACAGGAGGTATTTCTGTATTATTATTTTTTGCTCTGTCTTCTCACTGGTTTTTAAACCCATGTGGTTCAGCTGGGGAAAAAATGTGATTGCTTTTTTATGCGTATTCCTGGGACATTAATTAAACCAGTGTTTTATTTTTTTTGTCAAAACTGTTTATCTCACTGTAATCTTCACTCCAATGAAATGATATTTTAATTTACCCGACAATTTAGTTTTTAAGAAACCTGAATATGGTTATTGTAGGGGGGGTCAGTTATGTTAATCTTTTGATGTGTTGAATGATTTTGATGACAACGTAAGAGTGCAGTAATAAATGCATAATAGGACATCATGTACTAATATTTGCAGTCTTGCACTTTGTAGACGCTTTCAGCTCATCTGACAGTTGGAAGCACATAAAGACGTGTTCCTTATCGAGCATGGAGGATGGGGTTTTGGATGAAAATGTTTCCTACCTGAACAGGCAGCGTTTGTGTTCTGACAGCACTTCACTGAAGAGTTATTGATTCAGGAAGCTTGATTCTAAATCTTTAACTTTACCGACACTGACTTCACGATCACGCCACTAGTCAACTCAACAAATCCATTATTTCCCTTTGGTTGATTACCTCGACATGCAACAATTTGAAAAAGCTAAGGTTTCAATTTACTAGTCTTTTAAATCATTAGCTTAATTTCCCCCCATCCTTTTCCTTTTTTCACTGCCAACATTAAAGATTCTTACCACCACAGTGCCATCCACTAAATCAGAATGTGTAGCTGCATAGCTTTATGAAAAATACTGAACAGAAAATTTGAACCTGCAATTTCATGTCTGCAATGTGCAAAACTAAGCTAGATAATTAATTCAGAAGCATATAGAGTTGAATTCTGACAAATGAAGAAGCAGCTGCATAACCAGTTTTAAAAAAGTAGAAAAACTCTACACACCCACTTATGCACTTATTATAGCAAGTGGGAAGAATGCTTTGATGGATGTAATTTCTGAAATATCAACTTTAAAATATCATTAGAAAATACTCCCACAGAGCCAGATATTATAATGGCTGTCATAGAAACCGAAAAACAAAACCGAGTCTGCTTTGCCTACTTGATGTATTTTATTTGTTCTTTTTTTCTTTTACCATAATTACTGATGGCATTTGTTACATTTTTTTTTATTTAATCATTAAAACGTCACTCTGGGGAACATATTTTAGATTTCACTGCAGTCTGACTTTCTCCAGGTTTGATTCTCCTGCTTCAAGTTTTTGGGGACAACTTTAGGGACACTTGCATTTCAGATAATTTCCTGAAATCATAGAACTCTGTTTGAGTTTATATTTTTAAAGTAAAAAACTAAAACTGAAAAAACTTTCTGCCACAGCCATTGCCAAAAAAAAGTGTTTTGTGTATGAAGACATCCATTGTACTTAATATTGGCAGAGTCTGGGCTCCTTCTTTACCAGGAGGATTTGATGTGCCTGAAGCTGTCGGCTCATCCAGTTCTCAGCTAGGTTGCCAACCACACTCCTACCCAGTCAGCCAGGTTTCTCCAAACCCCCAGAGAAGCTGGGTGACCTGAAAGGCATCAGTGTCTGGGAGTTCACAGCAATGCTTCCCAACCTCGTTCGCAGCCATTTCTTCCTGCCACTTTGGCATTGAGAAAATTGCTTTCAATCTCTTGGAAAGGAGTCTGGCATTCCTGCCCTCCATCCATCACAATTCTTCTCTCCAGTGGATGGACCACTTCCACGCCTGCTTCCCTGCCTGCCTGTTCTCTTGTCTGTTGCTTTCATCGACTGGATGCTGTCTCCATGCAGTACAGTCATCTCCCCGTGCCTGTTGCAATTACCCTCTGCACAGGCATACATCACCCTGGACACTGGTGGTGGGCATTTCCATCCTTTGTTCTGGCACATCAGGAATTGACTGTGATGGCCTCTGGCTAGTAAATGCTCCCTTTGTGCATAAAGCACCATGTTTGACCTCCTCAGAGTGAAATGTGGAGTGAAGCAAGATTTGTCCCTGAGCTCTGTGAACTCATCAGGGTTTTCAGGAGACCTAATTTTGACCAGAACCTTTTTGCTTTGATTTAAACAGTTGGATTCGCTAGTTGTTTCAGAACGTCCAATGCAAAGCTTGAGAAGAGTGAAAAACAAATCTGCTCCCAAGTGTCTCGCGTCCCTATTCTTGCCTCAAAATCATTTTGAGATGTAAATAACAGTAATTGCAAATGTAGCATGTGCCAAAATGAGAAAGTATAACATCCAAAATGACACATGAATTGAAATATTCCGCTGCTTGAATTCCTAATGATGAAGTGGGCTGTTTGTGTAGATGTCATCTCATGTGGTTGTTTGGGGAATCGTTTGTTTGCGCGGGTAAATGAGCTCTAGTTTGGAGCTAATCGCATGCCGGAGAAGTGGCCTTGCATAAGCTTGAAACTAAGTGGAGAAACCTGTGCTTTTGTTGGTCATAAAAAAAAACAAAAAAAAGGGACAATAATCCCCAGAAACAATAAGAGCTTCTACAGCCACACTGCCCTCTGGACTCCACCTTTCTCAGGTCCATAAGTTTAAATTCCTGCCTGCAGTGTGTGGGTCGCATATATGTGTGTGTATATGGGGTTAAGACACATGCGGGAGACCGCATTCTTGGTTAGAACCAAAAGTGGTTAAATCACTATACATTGGCCCATAGTGGCACTCATAGCACATAAACGTCATATGCAATGAATTGGTCCTCACACGTCATTACTATAGGCATACTGGTGTGTGTGTAGGTGTGTTTGCGCACGTGCGTGTGCACTTGTGGGAGTGTAAAGCGTTCCAAACAGAACGACAGTTCACTTAAACATCTCCTCACATCAACTTCAATTATCAAGCTGTGAAAACATCCAAGAAAGACTTCATACTGTCTTTGCCTCTTTCTTTTCATTTTTTTTTATCATTGCTACAAAAACAAAGTGGGCGGCTTTCAAGACACACAAATTACACAAAATTACCATCTTTCATCCCAGGAAAAATATGTATTTTCTTTAGCAACACTGAAAGGACTTGTCTCGCAGCAGATTGGAGCTTTTCAGCAGGGGCTTTTGATCAGCGAGGACGGTCGCTCATGCTGCACAAGCAGGTGGTGATTAAAGGCTGACCTTACGCTTAATTAGTGGCAATGGGGAGATTTCAAAGCTTGGCTATGAATCATGGGAGGAAAAAGCAGCCACCAGGGAAATGTTACCTAAGTGATTAGGTGATGGGTGTAAATCAATAGTGCTGTTGACCTGGGAATGGAATGGCAGTGAAAAGAGAGGCGTGAAATGAAGATCAAAAAAAGAAAAGAAAGGGACATGATTAACACAACTGACCCGCTCCCGTCTCTCTCGCACATAAACAGGAAATGTAGTGTCGCTCAGAGCGCCTTAAGATACAGGTGATATTCATTTTATTTATTCCTTTAATTTAATATGAAAGGACCTGAGATTCATCAATATTGTTTTATGAGTGAGTTCAGGGTCATGCAGTTTCATAAAGTGGAAATTGCTAGTAAATTTGAATTTAAAGCAATTTTGACAGTTTAAATGAACGAAGTCTAACATTAAAACATTGCAGGTTAAATTTCTGTTCCAATGCCAAGGCGATGATCTTAAACTTAAAAATGTATAACAAAAAAGTAATCTGCATTGCTGCAGAGATAAAGAGAGCGAGAGCGAGAGAGAGGTTATTGATAAATGAATGACACAGTCAACTCAAAAGCGCCTGAATGCCTCATTGAAATCTTGAGCTTTAATCATTCGTGCCAAATCAGTTGTTGATGCTTCGTTCCCTTCTCCACCACAAACGGGTTAAACTCCTCTTAATATGGAGTCAAGGTTTGGAGAAGCATGAGTTACTGAAGAGTGGAAATCAATAGCTGGAGCAGCTCCTTCACCATGCGCCACCTGAGAATGGCTAACTCACCTGGCTGCCGGTCGGGACGCCAAGAACATGATGGCGGCAATGATTGGAACAGGTGTGCGCTAAATGTGCTGGAGAGTCCTTTTTCCAAGAGGGCATGAAGCAAGCAATATTCTGTCCATATTTCAGTTAGCAGATCAATCACGGCATATTGCATTGTGTCTTAAGAATATTTAGCATTATGTTCAGGTTAGCAAATCTCTGCCTACATTTGATGAATTGTTGTTTATAGCTTGACGGGGAGCTTCAGCATAGTCACATCGGCGGTTGTGGTTCTCTTGGTTCTTGACCGCTACCTCAACTCTTGACCATCACAGCAAATCCAAGCAAGTGAGTGATTACGCAACTAAACCCACTGGATGCTACTTGCTTTGCACAAAAGGCAGACAGCAAGCTGGCAAGTGAACACGATGATGAATTTAGACGCTAAAGAGCGTTGCAAGCTGGTGGAGACCAAACCAACTGGAGAGGGTGTTTATTCATCTGGTGCCAAGAAGCCCATCGTGTGAATGCTGAAGCAGTTCTCTTTCTGCTGAACACTTTAATGGGCAACTCCTTCATTTTTCTTTTTCATAAGATATTTTAATCACTGCCATATTTTGCTGAACCCAGGTGGCATAAAGCTATTTATAGTACGTTTTACCACTTAATTAAGAAATCCCAAAAGTAACACCAAGTCAACAACGAGAAGTTTTACTTTATTTGGAGGTAAAAGTGAAAGTATGTGAAACCATATGTAGTCTCCCTCCTTCGCTTGTCTCCCTCGTTGTCCATGTACACAAGTAATCGGCCACATGCATGCCCAAAATATCTGAAAATCACTGCAGAATCTTTGGTAGATCAAAGATTAACGAAGGAGGAAGTCTGTCAGAAAGCCGTCACAGATGTTAGACACAGAAAGTTGCAATTTCATTTTCTTCCAAATAATCTTGGTTAACCTGAGAGTCTTTTTAAATCTTGTCTGCCTTTCTTTTTAATCCTTCTTTCTCCATGTTATGTGGCAAAACTCGACTTTAGCGATTAACTTATCAAGTTTCTACTGACGCGAAAATTCCAATCGAAAAACCCCCTTTTAACTGATCTATTGAACTAAATGCCAAATGTATGTTACTTTAAAAAATCTGCTTGCAATTAAATACCAGCCTCTAATGCCCCATGAAAATACGGCATGGACACTGGTGGTGTGAGTTTGTCCTATCAGGTGGCGATGAGTCCCGCGTGGCTCATTTCACTTCTACCGCACGCTCACACCCACACCCCCACCCCCACCCCTCTGTCCAGTTATAACTGACTCTATTGAGCAGAAACAGCATTCCTCGTCTTTGCTCCAGCGCTAATTGGGTTCTGCACCCTTACTTTTTACATTTTATGGAGCAATTTAAACTATGTAGCACTGCACAATTAGAAAGAGATGAGGGAAAGAATGGGATTCGTGCCAAAAAAGTGTCATTTACAGGCCTCACGCTGTAAATCGGAACGTCGCGGGTCCGGGCATAAATGCCTAGTCGCCTTCAATCGCAATGTGAATATCAGGTTGGGCAATTGAGGGAATTTGGGTAAAGGCAGAGGAAGGAAAAAACATGAAGATAAATAATGATTAGCTCTCGAGAACATATGCCGCTACTTCCTCTAACCCCCTCCAAATGAGTTATTTGGCAGTCGGTGCATTGACCTGTGTGTACTGTGTAGATTTGCAAAAACGGAGGTGAGGCCAGATGTTTGGCAAAGACACGCACGCATTAATAAACAGCATGCACACACACGCTTGTGCATGCATATACAGATGCTCACACATCCCAGTAACATCCACGCACACACACAGGACGCTCTCACCACGCGTCCTCTGGGACTCACTGGCTGATGAGAGGTTTTTTTTCTCTTCCCCACTCGTTAATATTTATCCTGTCGGCTCTAAACCAACTGCTGGTTCCGACACAGACCTGATGAAGTACGTCAAACGCTGCTGAAAGCATTAAACATCCTGAGCTCAGGTTCACTTGGAATTTACTTTATGCTCATCATAGCCAAACAACTAGTTCAGTGAAACGTATAAAACGTACATTTTAATGAGAAATATTTATTTTCAAAGTGTTTAAGCTCAATTTACTTTCTTTTTTTGCTCGACATAGTTAGTATGGATTAAAATATTAAGAATTAAATCACACGACGTACTACCACGACAATCACACGTTGAATACTGAGCAGCCAGCGATGGCCAAGTGTGGTGTGTCATCACGAATTGATACGATGAGCCGGAGGCTCCGCCGAACCCCTGAGACCAACTCGCCGAATCCCTATGGTTCGATCGAACCCAGGTTAGGAAACACTGCTCTAGTGATTATAATTCGAGTGTTGTTAAACTCATCATGATCTGGTCATAATTTAAGGCTGTGGTGAAGCTGTAGGGAAACCCCAGATGGAGTCTGGTGATGATGGGATGAAGAAAGAAAAGGGTTCTGGACTATGATCAGCTCAACCTGGGCAGCACATATGAAAGGGAAGTGAGTGGAGGAGGGTGAAGCCAATTTCACACTGAAACGGCAGTGGTTGGAAAATTGTTGGAAAATCTGATTGGTTTACCTGAAAGCGTGAACAACGACAGAACAAGCAGAGAGAGACCCAATGAGCATAAAGACAATATTTTCTTTCTGTCTCATTAGTGTTAAAATACCGGGTAAATTAAATTCAATATTGACTCAGTAAGAGACACAATCGCTTTTGTACAAAAGGGTCTGCAACCCTGGTTTATTTTATGAAGATGCACCAATGACTTTGCTTCGCTAACATTCATTCATTCATCTTCCTATCCCAGTAGTCAACGGGTGAGAGGCGCCCCCCTTGGACAATCCACCAGTTAATCGCTAGGCCACACACAGACAGACAATCATGGGCAATTTAGTGCAGCAAATTCACCTAATATTAACGAGAAATCATGCTAGCTTGTCATGAGCTCTTTGGCTTCATTTAAGAACCTATTCTAGCTATTTGTATTAAATTGCAACAATATTTTACATTAATGAGTCATTCCTCCTGCAGGGTTGATTCAACAACAAAAAACCCAGCGCTTGTTAATGTCTTCCAGAAGCCACACAAATGCTGCGCTGGAATAAATGGGAGGACAAAATATCTAATTAATTATACACCACTAAAATATTTGTTGGCACAGCTTCTCTGCATTGTTTAAATTGTAGCAACCATGGCCCATGTCCATTAGCACGGAGATTCTTACATACCGTGTTCTATAAATAACATGTCAATATTTAATAACCTTGTGCGACCCTCGCGAACCACTTTCATTTAAAGAGAAGCCGTGATTATGGCAGTTATTGAAGCCATATGGCCTGAAATCTGGGCTTGCTAATACTCCCAGTTACTCATAACTGCTGTGGTTGCATCTGGTTTCTTTCAGGTTCAAATCAATCCATGTCATGATTCATCCTGAGAAACAGAGCGGCAAGCTCACGGGTCCAGAAAGAGATTGTATATCAGAATCTCCTCCTCTGCTCGGCCAGACAATCACGCGAGCAGCGTCGCAAAATCTCGCAAGTTTCGGAACATTTTGCTTAATTGTATCCAGAAATGTCCTCTTGACTCTGAGATATTTCATACCAGACATTGCATTTTAGAGAAACAGCAAAGTGGATGGGGGGGTTTCAGGGAGGGAAGTTGACCGTGTTTTATGATGCCGTGAGTAGAGTGTTTGCCGACAAACTTGAAATGACTGGAATTCTTTTAAAAAGCGAGCCGTGTTCGGTTCCTTTAATCATCTTATTTTATTGTGTGTTTGTTTCCTGCTAAACATTAAAGGCCTCAGTATAAATGTGTTATAACAAGACAGCTGATAATCATTATGTTTTCTTTGCAGCACTTCAGCAGTGCAGAGTTATGACGTTGGGCAATCATGTTGAAAGACGAATTTGAAATATGTCCAAATAAAATGTCGTGCTAATCACCGACTGTTTATTTTATGGTATTTTTTCATAACATTAAAATAACAGTTTGTACATCAGCAATTGTTACACGCTTGCGCAATTAGGAATGAGTTAATGACAGTTTCACTGGAACATATGAATTCAATACTGAACTATTAGCATGTTTTAGCATTTCACATTCCCACCCTTTCTAAATGTAAAAAAAAATGCGATGTGTTTTGTGATGAGAATGAAGAGAGACAGAAATTGGATTCTAAAAGAACCCAATGAGAAGCCATTGTCTGTTTGTGTTTATTAGTTTTATTTATTTATTTTGCTGCAGTAAAATGTGCATTAAGTTTGAAAATGCAGCATGTAGAAGTGCCCTCTGCTAAAAACTACAATACCCAGCTGTTTGAGAGAATTACCGGCGTCTACATTTACATCTTCATTAGCAACAGCATATTGGGACTGTTAGTGGAATGCTAGCAGAAGAACAATTAGTCAACTTTATCAACTAGACAATCCGCTTAGGTGCCAATACACAGAGCTTAATATCAGCAGCAGTTTAATGTTGGTTTCTGCTTTCTATGCATAATAAAGACACAGAGCTCCATGTGTTGGCTGTATTAAACAAAGAAACGTTAGTCTCCCTCTTGAAGCCGTGAATACGAATACAATATTAGCCTTGAAATTTGTTTTGAACGCCTGTCTGGCACTCGGAGGCGAGAGAAAGAACATGCACGGCTCTGAGAGGCAATAACGGGTCAGATTTCCCCAAAGGTTCTGACACCGGTGCAAAAATTAATTGCACTGTTCTGAAGATGAATAAAGGCATTTGTGCTGTGATTAAGGACGCCCGAGTGCGCCCTCCCTGCAGGCCTGAACCAACATTAAATAAGCCCTCAGCAGTGCCTGCCTGCCTGCCTGATGGACGCTGCTTCCATGGAGCTGCAGACCCTGACAGGAAACAGAATGCAATACACACTCGCGCAGAAACTCTCCCACGTGCACATTTGCAGGCCGACTCCGGCTCTTTCAATCTCAGAGCACTTTGTAGGCACGCCAATGTACATAAACATCCATAGATTGTTGCAAATGGGAGAAACAAAGGCAGACGTGTCATTTGTCCAAAAAAAACAGGGGCAATAACAGAACGCACGACACGCATGGAAAATGTGCATGTGAAAAGGAGATGGCCCCCGAAGAAGCTGTCAGGGACGAGCCCTGATAGGGGAATGCAGACGATATTGTAGGTGAGATCTGACTGTCTGTCACAGCAAATGGAGCCGTTGGGTGATTTTAATTGTCACCTTGGGTGGTAACGGGCCTGCAGAGCTTTATAGCATCTGGGAGTAATAAACTGCAGAGAAGATAGCAAAGCTGGGATGGAAGTTGTGGGAACTGTTGGGAGACACGGGCTCGTCAGGCTTTTATGACCCTGCAGCCTCACATTTATGATGGAGACATGAAATCATTGTATTTAAAAAAAAAACAAAAGTTCAGTCTTTTTCTGCTGTTTGAACTCAGAAAATAAAAGCATGTAATTAAGAAAGGGAAAAAACAAAATAGTGGCTGAACAACCAGCTGAAGTGAGTCATCTCTTCCACGAGCTGTCAGGAAGGTTGAGTTTAAACAGCGTCGTTCGTCTCGTGTTTAACCGCTGTTTGGATTGCTTTGAAAGTTTGCCATCTTCTTACCTGGATCAGTGTCAAATCCTGCGAGCCCGGGAGATTCGCTTTCCCTGGCTCGCCGCCCCAACACCGAGAACCTTTGCTTTTGATCGCTCTGGTCAACCTTACTTTTCCGCCGCCAGCAGCCAAATCATTTGTGAGCAGCCGCTTTACTCGCCTCTCACCCTGTTTATGTTAAACCAATCTCTCTGACAAACACTGTTCCACTTTTCCACTCTTCTCGCACTGTTTTTCGTACATTTTCAGGCTACTTTGGAAGCCTTTAAACAGCCGCGTGAAAACCAGTCAACCGCTGCGCAATCATCGCACAAAGATTTAAAAGCTGTTCTTAGGTTTCGTCACTTCCACTCATGTGTCTGGCAATTAAGAAAAAGCGACACAGGATACTGTAAAGCGGAGGCATCTGGATGGGAAGTTCACACCCGTCATCGATTTAACTCGGCTGCAGGCCGTGGGGACTCGACGGACTCGCATTTTATTATGCGAAGAATGTTCTCATTTTTCAACTCTCCAAATTCTAAATCTCCAAGATATTTGCTCTTGAACCTTCCCTGGGTCTCTCGACCCATTTGACTTGAGTACCGGTAGAAGTGCTCATAGTGGGGGGGGGGGTTCTATCAAGGGCTGTGTCGGGATTCCTGACCATTCTTGCAGGGTTGGTTTTAATACTACGTGTAGGCTACATTCCTTACTGTTGTAAATAATACTCAAATCATTTGGTCAGTAAAATGACTTAACTGTTATAATAAAATCTATGAAGCCCAAAGGAGAAAATAAAAAAAAACATTTGTTGGTTGATTATTTCATTGCTATATTTGTAATGAATTCTGATTACAGGGGTCGTCGACTTTACGACCTATTCGACTCGTGACAGTTCGACTTTACGACCTCACTGGTCTGTTGTTATTTTTTTGTCTGTTTATGACATTTTTTTACGGCATACTGGAAATCGAGCGAGCGAATCGAGTGTTGGACAGTTTCTGCTGTCTCACGTCTCCCGAGAGGAAATTGTTTATTCCTACTCTGATATTTTCAGTATCGTGACGCAGCATAATATACTTACGGTAATTTAACATGGGCCGACTGACGACAAAGTCGGCTCACGACAAACATTTGCATGCATTTCTCTTGATTTTATTCAATTGACTCCAATAATAAATACTGCATGTAGGTGATAAATAAAACAATGTCGTTATATGTTTTTTGGTTCATCCCTCAACAAGGCCAGTCTGGCTCATTATCGATACTACTTCATAAAAACAAGTGATGAATGTGTCATTGTAGCGTTTCTTCCTGCCTCTTGGCTCCGATCCTGTGTTTTAATAGGAGGTGTACTTCACTCAGCCCTGACCCCATCCCCAGAGAAAGCTCCCAGACAATCCTCCTCCTCTGCCTCTGTTGTTATTCTTGAAAAACAAGAAAGAAGACATAAATTCTGCAGCGCCATTTCGGTGCAACCAGACACTCGAGGAGTCTCCTGGTCAGAAAACAAGAAAGAAGGGGAAAGGAGAAGTGATAGCGTGCACATAAAGTCCCAGACATCAAAATGGCCTGTTTGAAGTCACATCCTCTGCCTCAGCACACGGACCCAGCCGCCCCGAAGGAAAACCTCCTACACTGGGACACACGGTGACATTGCACAGGGCCCAGTCAGTAAGTTATGACGTGCGGCGAGACGTTCTCTTTCAAGCTGTCCTGAGATAAAGTGCGAACCACTGACATAATTCTGAGGCTGATTGCTTTATGATTGGAACCATAAAGGTGGTCCCTGCGAGCCGTGGCATCTGAGAACGTGACGGCGGAGGTGAGACGGGAGCGGAAGCACTTTGTCCGTCAGCGAGCTGTCGGTCCACCTCGGAGATTCATGGCAGGCATTTTGTGACAAAATCGCACCACAATTCAGTTTGGCATGAAAAACAGACTGACACTCACTCCGTCAGGAGACAGTCGGCAAAGGAATTCCTCAATGTGTGCTGGAGATATGGAGATGAGCAGCTCGACTCCCCAGCTGCTGATTCCCTGCAGGCCTTTAATAATTCAACGCTGGGAGGCGGGAGCCGGCCATGTTTGCTGTTTTTTTTTTTCTATATGAGGTTTTATTCTTATCTTTGCTGCTATTCAGTAAAACTGTCATACACACAGCTCCCACACCTTTAAGCGTGATTGGGAGTGGGAGAAAAAATCAAACTTAAAGTAGCTTCAGCCCTGAGTGTCGACGCTTCTCCTGCGCCGTGTCGAAATGCCTACATTCATTATTTCCATTCCAAGTTTTTTTCCCCCCCGTTTGGTTTTATCACGTCTCAAGTTTTGAAGCGTGTGTGCCATTGCCTCAGACCTCCCCCCCCCCCCCCCCCATCCTATCCCCTCTTATTTGAAGTGTACGTTGGCAGAATAATGGAGAATTACGCCGCCTATAAAAAGCCCCTGAAGTCGGGAGGTGCACTCCTGCCAAACGACACTGAAAGCAATTACCGTATGTTTCAACACCCTTTTCATAGGATGGGTTCTGTCTCGGGGGCCGCTCGCCATTGCCTGTGAGGCTCATTTGGTTCACATTACCATCGCCGGCAGCAGCACAGTCGAGCCCCGGCTGTCACTGCCTCGTCTTCTACGTGTGGTAGCCATGCCCTCGCATCAACAGGCGGCGAAAGAACAGAAACATCCAAAACTGGGCAAAGAATGAGACTTTCTTCTACTCTGGTGACCCTGTGGGAGTAAAACAAAGGTTGTACTCTTCTCAGTGAGCCTTGTAAAGGATGCAGGAAAATTCTCAATGAAAAGCAGGGAAAAGGACGAGATGTGTTTCTCTTTGGCCGTTTCAAGACACACTCTCACACTCTAGTGCGAATCAACGAGTGTGTTGGTTGTCCGTTAATTGAATTCAGATTGCGGGGGGGGGGGACACTGATGCAGTCATATGCGGGACACTGTCTTGTTTCAGCTGTGTCAGGTTTTTCCCAAGCCCAACCGCAAGTTTAGTGCCGTCGTTGAAGTCGGAGCAGTCGTCTCACACACACACGCACACCTACACACACACACACACACACACACACAGGAGGCTGAGTGAGGAAACAGCCGTGCACAGTGCAGCATCGCCAACAGGAAGAGGTCACCCAATCATTAGTGCCCAGGGGATGACGTCAGCCCGCTGCTCGCCACTCGGCTCCTCTCGCACATGTGCCCATGCCTTGAAGACTGCGTCACCACCCTGCTGAGTCAGCTTAGTGTAGATTATGTGTGTACTTAAGTGTGTGTGTCTTTCATAAGTATTGTATTAGGAAAGTTTCTATTGATGTATAAATGTGTTATAACTGGAAGAAGCTCTGACGGAACCCATAGAGGCTTTTTTCCTGACTTTCCTTATGTCAGTCGACAGTCATGTTTAATGCATAGAAATACATCGTATTGAATGTAAACAATTAAACATATAGTTTAATTACACTCGCAAACATCCCATTAAGTCCGGAGAGGGAGGAGAACGACTCTGTTTCCATGGTTATTCTGTTTGTACGCGCTGCCTGACTTTGACGGGCATGAGAATCAGGCTTTGTGTACTTGTTTACGGTGAAGTGTGTGTTCTGGCGCATCCCTGTTGCCGCTGGTGAGATGAGGTAGGCAAGTTTCCACTTTCAAGAGCAGTAAGGGAAAGTTTAATGCAATAAAATCAGCAGGAAGAGCTCAGAAAAGCAGAACAAGAGAAGGGGCGGCGACCAAAGTAATCCGCACATTTGTTTTCACTTTTCTGCAGCCATCCCTGAAACCAAATCAGAGTGATGGCTCTGCAGGACCCAACTGGCACCGTGCTCACCCGTTGCCTCCTGCGTAACCATGTTCTTCCATTCACTACAATAATGTTTTCTTTAACAGGCAAAGATCATGTTTGGTCTATTAAAGACGAGGCATGCCTCCATCCCGCCCTTTCTCACCGCTGTCAATGTCTGTCTTTCTATCGCCCACGTCTTGTGACATGGCACAGGGACAGCAAAAGTGGGAACGGGGGCCGGTGCTCGGAGGCACAGATGTGGGACTCAGTGCCAACACGGGCCTCGGTTCTTCCATCTGAAGGGTCTTATTATGTTGGAAGATTGGCTTTCCGCAACGAAGGCGCTCGCCCCCTTGATCAATAAGACAGGTCACCCGTTTGCATTAATCCCACAAGCCGCCCACATGCAGGAATGTGCAACAGAGGGTAAATGTTCCAAGAGGTCATTTCTCCATGTCTGCAGTGAAGAGGCTTGGAAAAAGCTCCACAACTTTTTACTTTTTTTCTGGTTTCCCAATTTATAAGTGCAGTGCCTTGGCAAGCAAATTCAGCTTCCCTTCTCTGTCTGTGAAGAAATACAGCGTCTAGTCTCCCTTCTTTGTTCTCCACGTTAAGACAAAGGCCCAGATGGTTTACACCAGGGGTTAGGTCAGAGGTATTGTCTGAAAGCCAGCCCAGAATTCCAACGGCATTGTGTGTTTCCTCTGGGTTTTTTTTGGGGGGTTTTTTTTGCACAACTTGCACATCTTGACCATGAAAAGCAGAACATTCTTTTGACCCGCGCCTCTGACATACCCCCTTAGAGTCAAGGATGAGGACGAGAGGCTTCTTCCTGGCTGCATTGTCCAAGGGACGCATCCTGTTTATTACAGCTGGATGAGCCGCAGGAGAATGGCTGGCAACGCGAACGCCGATGGCACCGCGAAGACATCGCCTTTCGGACTTCCGATGTTGATAAGAGGATCTTCTAAAATGAATGAAGATATGTCCAGAACCAAGCAGTGCCTCCGACAACAGTCGCTCGACTATTTGTTTTCTGTCTTCAAAACTGATACTCGGCTTCACCTGCTTTCCTGTGTTTCTGAGGGAGTTTTTTCTATTTCAAATATTTTTCTCATTCTTAAAAATACAGCTCCTGTGTACTCACTCAAAGACTCTTGAGGGGGCAAATGTTTATTACATAGCTCTCTGTTTTTCTGCTGATGGATTGCCTTCTTGAATGTACAGGAGAGCCTATTATAAATCACTGCTGTACTGACCTTTCCTCATAAAGTAGGAATCAAAAGCCAGGGCTGATTTACACAGGAGGCTGGGAGCACATGATAAGACTGCTTTAGCTGTGAAATCATTTTTGAGGTATTCGTTGGACAAGGATATTACAGCAAAGTACTGGTATAAAGCGCCGGACAGACAGTGAAGACAGTTGTGAGTTACTGCCATGGACGGAGTATATTCTCTTCCCTTCCATAAACAGGATTACTGTTATTGACAGCACAATCTGCTCTCGCCGTGCTTTACGTGGCCTTTTTCAGACCGAATCAATGCTCTTGGACCTATAAGAGCCGTGTAAAGGAGGAACTCAATTTTTCCGAGTTGCAAACGGAGCCCTAAATATTCTTGTTATAATTTTCCGATTAAACAAAATGTCTGTTACTGACGACCTTGAAAAATGAATGGTGGAAGGATGCAAATAGAAAGTGCGCTGAAAGCGAGCGTGGCTCTGTAATTCCATCCAGCAGCTCAAAAGTATATGTTTCAGTTTATATTCATGTCAACACCAAAGTCTAAAAATGACAGTCCTCTGTTTGACAGGGTTTCATTTCATGCAGAAACTAATAAATCCAAAAAATATAATATAAAAATATAGTTCTTGAACGTAGGCACGAATATCGGCTCCGGATGTCCAAGGGATCAGTGCTGATGGAGCTTGCTGTTCGGGTCAGGACATGATCCCACCAGAGGCTCACACCGGTGCCTTGATTTCATTGATGCTCCAGTGGAGATATTTTGTTAATCTATAGATGCGAGGTAAAAGCAGTTGACAAAGATGTATGTAATGTAATAATAATATGATTTTTAGAAAATCCTTAGTCAGCATGCAGAAAGCGAGCTTGCCCATCCTATGCTACGTCTCCATCCAATGCGGATCACATGCTAATACTGTACTTTTCTATAAAAAGAAAAATTATCAAGGGAATATTTTGGTTTTGCACAAATCATAAAACCATTTATCCATTTGTAAGTCCAGTCCGGCGCATCTTCCTCCAAACGAGGTGAACTATTTGGCAGGGTATCATCCTTCGGAGAATCTGCCGAACGCAAGTTTGAACAAAGGGCGATTTTCTCGACAGACATTTTTCACGCCGGCAGCCGAAAGCAAAATTGGTTGCTGAGCTCATAATGCCCCGGTCTACCCTGTCAATGGGTGATTAGCCGAAAGGGCTTTCATATTATGGTCGGAGTTGCAAGGCTACTTTTTAGACGAGAGCCTCGTAAAAGTTCGGGAGGTTCACTTTTCTCATTAGGTTGGAGTCAGCTTTGATTTCCTGTGCAAGCGTGGAGTGGCAGGTCTTGGGTGACTGTTCTAAATGTAAATCATGGCTGAATGGAATTACACCGACAGTCAGACATCTGTATTTTAATTGGCCGCTGGCCACCGGCCCCCCTTTCCCTCCCTCCCGATTTTCAGCCCCTAGCAATAGGCTCCCACAAAAACATGAATTTATAGGTCTGGTGCTAAGAATGCACCCTGTTTCTGTGTGTAGGATCGGGAGAAATGATCCCATACTGCTGCATGGGAAAAACAATATTTAGCAAATGAGATCACTGCTACCATCTCCATTGTAGCATCAGCATGACAAGGCGGCTGAAAAATATTTCGCTTGGCGGCCTGCTGAGCAATTCCTGCAGCTTTGCTTTGCATGTGTTTGTTTTGACTTGACGCTGCGTATTTTCTCAATGGCTTGTCTGGCCGTGCGCCGCTAGTTGAGAGGGGATCTTGACAAAATGGTGCGTTGCGAGAAAAGGGGTTATTTAAATCTGCCGTTTCCTACGGTGGCGTGTATGGGTTAACAGCCCCCCCCCCCCCCCCCCGCTGTTTAACTAGGGTGGTCCCAGGGCAAGTCGGGATGGGAGGAGGCGAAGAAGAGGTTGAGTTGGAAATGACAATAATAGAATAATTGAATCACATTGCGATGAAGGAGTCGAGACAGACATTGTGATGACGAGGCAAATGGAGCACAATCAGCACAAAGTGTGGGAAGTTTTCATGCACAGACTTGGTGGTTAATGGTGATGGAGAAGCACAAGAAATCACAGCCAGGCTATGGAACCTCGGGTGGATTTATGGGTAATAGGTTTATTGTAAAACCTAATTGTTAGAGGAGCGAGGCTGCATGGGGTGTTTGGAGAAAAAGGATTAGTCCGATCAATGTATCCCACTGGTGGAATGCAAGGGGGTGTGGAGGACGCTGAGTGTGAGTGGGGTTGACAAACAATGTGGTGGGTATGGGATATACGAAGGCGTGAGCGCCGTTGGACGAACCAAAAAGCTGTGGAGAACAGCGGATTTCTACGATTCAAGCAGGAGAAGGATGGAAGGAGCTCAAGCCGATGCCTCAGTAGAATTTACTTGGAATAATCAAAGAGCGGATTTTCTTTTGTACTTATTCTTTCTTTTGTTTACACCCCCCCCCCCCCCCCCCCACCCCCACCCTAATCTGCCATTTGCCATAGGATTTACATCCGAATATTTAGTACATCCAGAAACCCACTCAGCGGAATAAGTCCATTACTCACTCAATTACTGGAACGGCATGGCTTGCTGGGTCCGGTTTGAGGAGAAGCGGGCAGGAGGGTCTTGTGGCCACTGGAGGGTTTTTGGCATGTCAACGCTTTCGGCTAAATCCAGCTCCGTGTCTTACTGCAAGCTGACCTCTCCTGCCTTGGTGCTGCACACCAGGCTCACATGGGTTATTTGTCATTGAATCTTGCACTACATATTTATGTTGTGTTGTATCTTTAGCTGCATGTCGTTGGATGCTTTTAATTCTATAATAGAACATGTGATTAATGGCGCCGTTCTCTACTCTCCTAACCCCAGGGAGTTGGTGAACAGCTTGACATTGTTGCAGTCGGTGTGTATGCTGAGTGCACGCTGGGATCCCGGCTGTGACCGCGCCATGTAACCATATATGAAACAACCACTGGTGAAATGATTTGCTTTGTGAGGAAAATCCTCTGAGAAAAGGCAAACATGTTTTTATAGCTCAGCCCTCCATCCCATTGTTTATTTCAGCAGCCCAGTGCCCAGGCTATCAAACACCATCTTCCCTTTCATCTCCGTATATCATGTCGCCGGGACTTCCTCTCGCTTAGTTTGTATAGACATCTGGTATTGTCGACTTTGGGTCAGGGGGGCCCTGCTTTCCAGAAACGATGAGCTCTTAGCATGTGGAGAGAGAGAGAAGGGGAGAGAGAGAGGGAGCAAGAGGTACAGGCAGACAGGAAGGAAAGGGAAGAAGATAGTGTGAGAGGGAAAGAGAGACGAGCACATGTGCATTTGTACACGTGCAACATATATCACCACTGACCCAAAGATAATAGGAAAAAGGCGTCTCGACAGTCTGCTTAATCTATTCTGTAATTGCAGAGAGTGCTGATCGAGGCGTTCTGTGGCAGCTGCACGGTGCTAAACGAGAACAGACCGACGTGAGCAGGGGAAGCCTCACGTCGGTCTGTGAACAAGCATTAAGCGGATGACAGCGATTGGGTGCCGGGGTGGAGCGGGCCGGGAGAGATTGCCCTGAGTGTGTGGCTGATGGAGATGGGGCTTGATGGATGCTGGAAGGAGACGTTTGTAGAACCAGCAAGAGGTGTCAAGACCAGGTCAGAGACGGGCCTGTCAATCCGATTCAGGCAATAGGAGCTGCTCGAAAGTGTCTATAATCATTTGTGTCTATTCCTATTAGCGGGGCAGTGAGGGAATAAACCATTCCCATTTAAAATGGTCGAACCCTGGACTCTCTGCCAGCTTGTTCTTTAGATTTTGCTACTCCAACATGTTACTGGAATGCTAATAGAAGGCCTGTATGTGTCACCGTAGCGTGTTGAAAACGAGGCTAGGGAAGCTATATCCGTTCCTATGTTTTGAATTACAGGGCTAAAAGTTAGCTCTGTAGCTCCAGTGAAACGTTCCTGTTTAATCAACTATGACAAAAGCCAAATGTACGTAGTTTAATGGTATTCATCTTGATTAAAATAACAAGACCCTGCCTGTAAAAACAAATTTCATTCTTTTACTTGATAAACACAAATTACTACGCTATTGCTCCATAAAATGCTTCACCTCTGAACTCTTGCAAATATACTTCACTCTTTACAATGTTACTTTTGGCACCATGGCTCTGCCTGCTGCCGCATGATCCGACCCCGGATAAGAAGAAAACAGATGGAAGATGGCAAAAATGTCATGTAAATTAAGGCTTTGTCGTTTTTTTTTTTTTGTTGTTGATCTCATAGTTGAGTTGCTCAAACAGGATTGCGCTTGATGAGTGAATTTCTGTCTTTGTGTTTATTCTTGTCACGTTTTGCCTTTGAGATCATTTCATTTATTAATGTTCTGGTTTTTGTTTGTTCCTTAAAAAGACTCCAGCAGTTCCAGTGTTTTAAGATTCCACCTGTGTTTCATGCCAGTAGCATATTTTACATGTCCATAATTACTTAATATTAAAACCTTCCACATTTTTTACAAGAATTCCTTTGATAGAAGTGTGGCAAGATCCTTCATGCCTCAGTCTTATCAACAGCTTGAGTTGTAATTCATTCATATTTCTTTTCCCTCATGTCACCTGAAGGCATCGTGAGTAAAACAGTTTTCTGACAGTCAATTCATCAGCTTAAAGTTATATTAGAAAAGGATCTCATGCAGGTAATATAAAGGAGGTTGGGTCCATTATCCTGGAATAGGAATGTACTCCTTCACTGCTACTTTTGACCATGATTAAAGAAATTGATTAATTCTGATTTTCAGCACGAGCATTATTATAGTGAGAATGTTTACACAAAACAGAACGGATTTAGCAAAATGAAAAACAGCTTGCTGGCACTCGGCAGACTCATCTGTTAAGCCACCAGGCCCTCAATCAGCCTCGCTTAAGCCCGACGATTGAGGCTGCTCAGAACATTATTCCTTTATCCGATTGAAAGTTGGGACAAATAGAGCAATGGCCCGGAGAGGGTTTTTGCTCCTGTTTCCCTTAAGAGTCTGGATGCAAAGACAATTAGCGAGTTGTGGGCACTGCAACAGGGAGGAAAAAGCACTCTAAGTCCATGTGGGATGTTGTGTCATCTACTAATCTTCCTTCCCCAACTAGGCCAGAGTCTTACAGAAGAAAGTCAGAGGAATTGTAAAGAACTTATAGCATTTGCTCAGCGCCATGAGAATCGATTTCTTCTCGTTTCTGTCCAAACTGTTTTTCACCAAATAAGGGGGGGAAAAACTGCGGGTGGCATAAGGCCATTGTAATCAGGGGTTTGTAAAAAGCCATCATGCATTTGAGACAGCGACCGTGCATGCTGTTGCCACCCTGTCTTGATTATAATTAAGGCTTTCGCCTGCAAAGCACCAGTCTAAAATATTACAAACAGGCCTTTTCTTCAAAGTCTGTGCATATTCATCCTGGGTTTTGAACCTGTTCAAATGCATTCATAGGACATCTGATCATTTAATTACCCATCGATTCGAAAGGGACAAAGACTTTCAATTTATATGTCGCTGAATCGTTCATCTTTTTGTTCATAAAGAGAACAAGTTGATTAATGTGAAATGACGAGAGCAACCATGAGTTTCAAATGCGGCAGTAATCAAGTGGGTTGCGAGTGACCTAACGCCCTTTTACATACAGACAGGCTTCCAGCTGCCAATGAAGTGTCTTTTTCACTTTTTTTAATTACAGGGTAGACTTAATTAAAAGTTTCCGTGTCATTTTCTTCATGCCTGGTTATCCCATCAATTAAAACACGATTTCTGAGCCACAATTCAAAATGAGGATTCCTTTTTTTTTTACCTGAGTAATTGGAGAGGAAATATGTCAGTTTTACTTATTAGTGCTGCATCATTTTTTTTTTTACAACCATGTTGTGCTGCTTCCCCATCCTGAACAGATGAATGTGCTGCTGTGACTGTTTGGGATGTCAAACAGAGCTTAGTTGTTCTAATGTGCGTCTGAAAGCAATGCAACACTTTTTATTTTCATATTAATCAATCAAGTTCTCATTTTGTATCTTTATGAAAAGTTTTTTCACAATTTAAGGAAGGTCTCTGAAACCTGTGAAGAACTCCAGAGGGAAGAAGAAAGACACGGCTTGTGATGAGTGTAGTCCTCTGTGTAAACAGTTTGAAACCTCAAGGACGGCAATCTTTAGTAATGGATGTTCAACCAAAACTGAAGATACTCCCTGCCCAGAAACACTGGAACCAGCTGAATTAGTGCAAGGGCTTCTGGCACACTAGTATAAATAAGAGAGCAACAGAATCCAGAGAGTACGTGTTTCCTAAACCCCTCGGCAAACAGGAAAATAAATGTCTGCCCCTACAGCTGAATGTGGCGAGGCGGGAGAGGAATGCTGCAGAGACTTACGCAAGTTTG
Source organism: Brachionichthys hirsutus (assembly GCF_040956055.1). Lineage (NCBI taxonomy): Eukaryota > Metazoa > Chordata > Actinopteri > Lophiiformes > Brachionichthyidae > Brachionichthys > Brachionichthys hirsutus. The sequence goes on along the minus strand of NW_027180643.1, from coordinate 34,158 downwards.
TCTCGTGAGCGGGGCGCCTTCAGACACACCAAAGAGGAAGGAAGAATAGCTTGTTTCTGTGATCTGGCTCTTCATTAGTTGTGAAGTAAATCAGAAACTTCAAAGAGCGCTGGTGTTGAATAACTTCTCATACAATATTTAAAATTCCACCCATTTTTACAAATGACATCCAGCTTGCTTGATGTTAAACGTTGCTACTCTGTACGTGAGATTTTTGGTTTTCCCATGAAGATATAAGGGTTTAAATTACAGGAATGAAGAGGAATAAGGAAAAGATGTGGCTGTTTCTTTCATCTGAGCGAGTGATTTAGGATCATGGTTAAAGATCACCGAGATAACCAGAGAATAAAAAGCATGTTCACATTTAGCTTGTTTAACACCTACCCGCTGTAACTATAGCTCTGCAGGTATAAATTTTTATTATTTTTCATTATTACCTATTTAAAACAAGTATCAGTCTAAATCCAGCTGAATATCGAAAGATAAAATTGTCTTAATTTTAATTCAAGGGGTTGTTAAAATAGAAAAAATAAATAATCACATTTTAAATAAGAATCGAGATGAAAATCATTTTATTGCTTTTTGCACCTATTAGTTACAGTTAAAAAAGAAAAGGAGTGTGTTGAAGCGTCTGCGTGGAGCCAGTGCTGACAGCTGCGTAGATTAACATATGAGCCTATATGTTATGTGAGATGCACTCTGGAGACACAGAGTTGTTGTAATATATCATATTCCAGGCCTCAGTAATATCAAAATAATTATAAAACAACTTCTCCCTTGTTAAATGTCATTTGCTGTTGGTTATTATACGTGTTCATTTCATTAAAGTGTTGAAAAGCAGCTTGAAAGTTTTTCTTCCACTTTATGAATATGTGGAAGTGTTTCTATTTTAAATCTAAATGCATTTAATCCAGAGTTGCATGAGAGTGTCAGGGGAACGATCCTGAGTTGCCTATTATATTTATGATAAAATAGGGCTTATGATGATGAGGGTTGAGTACTCGGATGCGTGGCCTCGGTTGGGAACAGGTGGAGTGGAATTTGAAAGACAAGAGAAGAAACCAAGCAGAGAGACTATTAAATATTACACCAAGCAGGGAAGGTGTAATATAATATCTTCTGCATCTGCTGCATTCCCCCCCCCCTCTCATATTTTTCCTGGTTTGTGGAAGTGAAACCCAGAAATAAAGTGCAGCAAGAGAAGACAGCGGGGTTTAATCTATAATCTCAGGCCAATCTGGATGCCCTCCATGTCTTCTCCTGCTGAGAGATCAACTGTAGAGGAGAGGATGAAAGGCGCGGGTTATCAGGATGAATGTAAATGTTTAACATATCCGAGAAAAATACAGTGGTGGGTGATTATTGTGTTGGATCCTGCACAGCATGGATGGGTGTGTGTGTGTAAATGTATGCGTAGGTGTGTGTGTGCTTTTGCACGTAGCGCATTGAATTTGGGAATCTGCAGAGGCAGGATGAGAGATGAGATAAATCAGAGCGCCATGTGGTAATGGTGCGTAGGCTTAAGCGAGCATGTTAAAGTCAAGAGGAGTGTACGTGTGTTTCTTTTATCGCTTGCTCTCAGCTCCCTTTATTTTAAGCTGTGATGACAGGGAGGGAGGAAGCAAACCGAGGTGGCTGTTCACAGAAAAGAAGCAAAAAAAAAAAAAAAGAACAAATGTCAGAGGCTTTCTGCTACTCAGGGATGCCATGGGAGCAGCTAATGTGCCTACGATCAAAATCAAAAAGTGTGCATTAAAAAGTGCAAGTTTGTGTTCACAGTTGTCCTGGCGATGAAGCGCTACAGTGGAAGCCGATAGCGCCAGGATGAAGACAGAGGACAGCGCCAGGCTTCAAGATTACATTTTGGACATCTAGTTCCCGAGCGGATTGCAGAACTCTAAACCAGTTTGATTCGTGAAACCTTAGACCCAAAAATACAAGTTCTCTATTGTGCCATACAACAGGGGAAAGTGCCTGCCTCAGCGTTATCACCTGTGACAACCCCGTCCTTCTTAAGCATGCCCTCAGATCACATCACTGCCGTCGCATCCGGTCCCGTCAGAAACACGAGCAGCGCGATGATTAGGCAAGCGCAAACACAATCACATCTTAAACGCACAGCATAATTGCCTCACTCGGCTTTTGCTTCATTTTTTGCCAGCTTGTGGGCGTGTTTAAAAGAGGGAAAGTAGGGTTATTGTGTGACTGTTGTGCTCCAGGCTTGACATCCACGCAGCATGGCCGGATTTCAGCACCTTACTGTGGGGAGGAAAAGCTGGATTACCGTTCAACCTTTAATCGTTTCAGGAATAATGCGGTGCACTTATGTTGCAAGAGGGCTTTATTGGAAAGCACAATAAAGTATCATCTCAAGAGGGCTTCCTTTAACGTTTGTAAGTGCTGCTGCAGCAGCATAATGACATTGTTCAGCATGCCTCTCTGTGGCTGCCTGTCGGCACTGAAGTATCTCAACATGCGTTGCCATGACGTTGGATGCAGGTCTTCACCGAGGCCAGAGGATGAACAGTAATGAGAATCATTGAGATGGCATCGCTTGTAAACGCAGGTTCCTGCTGCAGCGAGGCTCGGCTGGATCAGTTGACTCTGCTGTGAACCCTTCGGGCTACGACAGTTTGTTCTCTCAGTGGTTCGCTTCACTTTTTTTTTTTTAACACATCGGAAAGAAATCTCAACCTCTGAGAAAGCTTGTCTCCCACATTGCCACCATCTGTCACCTGCCCCCATCACCCTGTTGCACACCAAAGGAAAGCGAAAAATGCGACACAAAACACCTGCCATCGGTGAACCTCTCTTCCTGTACGCCCGCTTACGTGAGCCACGCCTCTTATCTCACATGATGCAGACCAAACCTCATCACTATATCCTCAATTGTTTGATTTGCCTTACTTCCCCATGCATGTCTGATATTATTGTCATTTATTCCATTGTTTATGTATGGCCACCAATGATGCAGGTCTATTAATAGACCAATGTAAAGATGAACCAACCTCACCGATGCGGCGCACGATGGAAAGCCAGCAGGTATCCTCTTGGTATTTAAAATGCTTTGTGTGTTTTCCCTGGTAAGACCTCTGCCATGGAGGATGGAAAAATACTGAAGAGGTGTTGTTTTTGATTCTGGTAATATCAGATGCACTCTTCATTTTGATGCTCGCCGGCACTCAGCCATCTCCTCCAGACAGATATTTCAATCCCGTCCAGTGTTTAACCTGAAAAGGACTTACCTACCGAACACTCAAACACTTGCACTGGCTGGAATATCTTATTTGATTTGTTTCCTAATCTACGCGGTGCAGCAAATGGACTATCGATTTAGTCTTGATGCAGCGACAGTGTCAATAAGGGCCGATACTAATGTGCCTCGGCGTGTAGACATGCCAGATGGAGCTGCAGCGTTGTTAATATCATTGCTATTGAACTTTCCAGGGCTTCAGTTTTGCTTGTTAGCATTTTGACAGGTAAAAAAAAAGCCCAATAGCCCCATCGTCTCGACGCCTGAAGGGGGTCTGACACAAGGCCTGCCACCATACTCTCCTCCGTATCAACAGTGTCCTCGATTCCCTGCATGAAAACAGTCCTCTGTGAGGAGGATGCTGTGCGTGAACCAACTCCCTGCATGAATCCATGTGAAAGGTTAGATTGAGAGGGAGTCGATCTATTAGAGAGTCCAAAGCTAAGAGCCAGGGAGTGAAGCAGAAGTGAGGCGAGTGCTCCGCTTCGATAACGATCACACTTATAGCTGTCCACTGTGGAGCTACGCCTGGATAAGATCCACTCTTTAGGTTCAACAAGATTCCCAGGCCCTGGATCCTGATCCCTACAGGATGTGGAGGTCAACAACGAGTTCATAACACAACGTTTCAAACAGCCCCCCACTCTGACCTCTGCTGCCTTCTCCCTCCCTCTTTTCTCTCTCCCCCCAGACAGGGGGTTTTCAGGGGCCATCTCTGATCCGAGATGAAACGGTCTTGCCACATCCTCTGCCATCACTTCCTCTTTGTACTCTTCCTGCAGCTTTGACCGTCTTGTCCTCTGGCCCGTCTGGCGAGTCCCTAATTCCTCGTTCATTAAGCACAGCATAAAGAATTTCCTTCTTTTTATTCATCTTTTTTAGCTCTCATCTTGTCTCTTTCTGGCTTCCAAACCCAGCAGGCAGCAGCTACCCCAATGTCTACTTTTTTCTTTTTCTTTCCGCAGTCCTTTTATGATGGAGAGCCATATATACGATGCCTCATACTGCACAGAGCAACACAGGAACAACAACGCTATGGTGTGTGATTTTAAAGAGCGCGCAAACTTTCCATTAGCAATAGAGGTGTCACACACAAAACAACAATATGGTGGAGGGGAAGTTCACATTGTGAGTTGAACCTCACAATGATGCTCTTATACCTTGAGTTAGCTGCTAACTGCTAGGAGTGGCTATTTATGCAGCTATTATGAACACATAATTCATGAAATCATTATTTTTCCAGATCTGATACCTGCGTTGTCATCACAAACTCGTAGCACACCGATCAAACCGGGTGTATAAAAGGACTTTTACTGTTTTCTCTATTAAACCTGTCTACATCAGTGACCTGTGGCCTCATGGACTTGCAGAACTTCCTGGGGAGTACATTAAAGAAACGTGCGGGGGGTCAGCTTGTTTGAACTCTGACCTTGGCGAACCACAATATCTCTTTCTAGTTCCTTTGGACTTGCAACAAATGAGACGATGGCAACTGATTATTTTCATTTGGTTATGTGATGATGAGTTTCGGACCGGCTGTTTGCTTTGATTTGAGGCCACGCGGTTTAAAATAATAATCTTTCAGGCACTCGGGAGGGGAAGAAAAAACATCTGAACAATGCTGATTACAAAAAAGAGGCCGTTCATGTCATGTTTTATTAGGTGGTATGCTTTTATCAATGGGCTTTGTTGTTTAATCTTGTCTTAATATTTAAACCAGTGATATCTCATATAATACAAATTACCACTGACTGAAACTCATCGCATCTGGCCAGGAGCACCCCCCCACACTCCGGGGAGAGCTGTCAGAGGTTATCGCCCATGAAAGCTACCCAACACATGTGCTCATACGATGGCTGCACTGTAAAGATTTCTCTATTTCAAAGTCCATAGAGGTGAGAGACAGCATTGTTCAAGCCCTCACCCCCCGAGGGAGGCGGAGGGATCTTTTACACGGTTGTGGTTTTACTGTAAAACATCTCTCTCCCTCACCCCTGTGTGTCAGACAGCAGGAAAAGCTTGTCTGGGATTTATTGGCAGTTGTGAATCAGCAGATGATGGACAAATGCCCCTCTAGAGCATGGGTCTTGCCAAAGCCAGAGGGTGAGACCTCCTGTTCCAACGCGGTTTAGTCCTGATGAACGCTACAGTATTTCGTTTTGTTGTCTTGTGCTCTCCAAATGCTCCCGGTCTCATTTTTTTTATACCGCTTTCCTTTCTTTTTTCTGAGCAAACAGTGCATTCAGCAGCGCTGACGTGTTTGCCCTTGGCATTGGCTAAACATGAACGTATACCCTACCGTGCTATACTTGGTATTTTATGTGCAGGCTTGTGCACACTAGGGCTGTTGTTTGAAAATGACAATGGTTGCCTCTGTTGTTGGCTCACACTCTGAGCTCTGGAAACATCTTGCAGAGACATACAGACAGAGTGAATTTAATGCAATAAATTAATATGGACATATTAGATTGAACTAATGTAATAATATTTATATAGTTAAGAGCATTTTACTAGCAATGTACTGTACTTGCCAATCTGGGTTGTGTTTAAAGCCACTGGAAACTGTCAGATAAACGTCAATCCATCCATCCATCCTTTTTCTTCCGCTTTTGTTTTTTACTTGACGGCTCATGCGAATTGCTGGATCCAATCCCAGCTTGCTATGGGGCGAGAGGCAGGGTACACCCCGAAAGCGTCGCCAGGGCATCGCGGGGCCACACAGAGACAGACAACATTCACGCACACGCTCACACACTACGGACAATTTTGAGTAATCAATTCACCTTAATTGTATGTTTTTGGAGGCGGGAGGAAACCGGAGAACCCGGAGAAAACCCACGCGTACACGGGGAGAACATATGAACTCCGCACAGATAGGATTCAAACATTCTTGCTCTGAGGCGACAGCGCAAACAAATTACTTATACAGGTTGGGGTCAGAGGTCACCTGCAGGGTCATTTGAGGAGTTAGACTCTGGACATCGAGGTGAAAGGCCTCGAGAGAAGACCATGTGGGGCTGGTTTATAGTAAATCCATTATTGTCATTAGAAAGAGTGACTGAAGAGTGATTTAGTGGAAAGGATATAATATGTTCTCTCCAGAACCGAATGTGGAAACAGGTTGGCCCTGACCGACACAGGGAGGAGCTGAGTGTTATTGATCTTTGGATTGTGAAGATTTAAAATATGTATTAATAATTATTTAACTTTCAACTGTTGCCTTTTAACATCATTAAATGTTCAACATCTACATCTAAGATGATCTCCATTTTTAATTTCCCTCATGAAAATACAACTTTAGAACAGAGTCATCAATAATTTCTATTAAAAGTAATAATAATACAGTTTGGTGCAGGACGGAGACAAAGGATGAAAGGATAGACAGGAAGACAAGAGTGAAAGCAAGAGGACCTAGGGAAGGAAGGAAACAGCGAAACAGCAGCGTGTCTGAAGCTGAACGGTCCAGACACTTGTATCTATACTCCTGTTTACGGGCCACGCCTCAGTGGAATCCTGCTGCAGAGCACCACTCGAGGCTCCACTGTCACCTTCATCAGCTGAAGATGAGGCTGTCATCACGATCGACCATTATCCTCTCAGCACCAGACTAAATGGCAGATTCATATTGTGTGTTTTTCAGAATTGTGAGTGGATACTTTCTGTTTTAAAGCTGTCGGATGATGGATAAGCATTTGTCAAGTGTAGTAAATCTACGATAGATATAAAATGTATTTCATTTTTCTGGATAAACGGTTCATTGTGTTTGGAGCGAGAATTCAACGTGCTTAGTTTCAATTGACCGATGCTTGGCTCTGCTGCATGTTTCTGAAAGAAGTACATTTCTCGCCGATCTTGTCGAACAACATGCACACACCCATGCGGGTAGGGCGTAAATAAAATACTTTTAATCAGATTAAAGATCTCGAGGTGTTTGGAGACTTGAGCTGTGTCCCAAAATGAATGCCAAAATCCTGCACACTATAAATCCCAGGATGGTCCACGTTTAATTTATAGATCGTTTTGAGTGCACTTAAAACGATCTATAAATTAAACGTGGAATGAAGGACGGGCCCCACCCTCGATGCTGCCATCTTTGCTACATTGTGGGAAGGGGAGGTGTTTACAAGCCTCGGTGGAGAACAGCGTCAACACGAAAATAAAAGTAGGCACAAAGTACCATTTCAAAGTACCATGCCGTGTACTTTAGACACATGAAAGAGCAGGTAGATAATTTATTCATCTTTGAACCGTGATAAAGAAACACTCAGCATTTTTGCTCTTTAGCTGTTTCTTTCTAATCACCGCTGAATGATTCTAATAATAACCTCAGCCCGAAGTAATTATTATTATCTTGCACTATATTTGTGGTTTATTAAAGATGTAAAATTTGAAGTTAATTTGGACGCATGTCCGTGGCCTGTGAGGCAGAACAGAGTGTTTGACTTGCTTTTATTTATCATTGAAACTGAAGCGCGGGGATTTATCTCCCTGGAGGAGCACTCCTGCATTAATAACACAAATCTGTTGAAATCTCAGTGGGGTCACTCAGCTGTGTTCAGGCCGGGAGTGGGGGGGGGGGGGCAATTACTCAGCAGGGGTGATGATTCTGCCACAGAGACTCAAAGGTGAAACTTTAGAAACTTGTGAAGATAAATTATGACTGCAGGAAAAACCAACAATGCTCATTTTTGGGTTTATGAATTATTATAATCATTCTGACAAACTGACTTTGTTTCAGAGGGATTTGAACAGCAGGCTCTCCAAAGTTAAAGAAGGCAACACTCCCAGGAAGTGAGGAAGCAGATCAATATGGCTCTTTTCATATAATTATGTCATATTGGTGGAGCTACAACGGTGACCTCCCTCTGCCTGTCCATGCTGCTGCCACTGACACCCCATCATCCACCTGCAGGCTCAGCTTCAGGGGTTCAGACAGTTTGCTCATCCGATACCTGTAGACATATGAGCAGGGCGTGACTCAGGTCGAAGTCTAGACACCAAGCCCAAACTATTGTCTGTTCTGCTGTTGTGTAAATAAACATGTTAAACTCATGGGCTGTCTGACTGAACTGTCAGCTGACTCACGTGATGCCAGGGCTGAAACGTGTTTCGTCACATGCTGACGGTGTCGCAGGATCCAACAAGCATCGGATAAAGCATCACTCCCTATTATTAGTATTATTATTGTTGTTATTCTCATTGACCCTGAACACCTTTACGGGCAGCAGGATTCTGTCGTTGCCTTTGACTTTCATTTGCTTTTACTCAGGACGATACCTTTCTGTCTCTATTTCCATGGTATCTCTCTGTATTTTGTTATTTTGCTATTTACCAGGATCACGTTGAGGCACATTTCACCCTGAAAATCCAAAAGCTAAAGAAGAAATGAATAAATAATTCTTGCAAGCTCGTAAGTTGTTTTGTTGTGAGTTTGCTTGTAACAAGACAAAGGTTTGCCTTTACTCACTGCCAAGCTGTGGAATAAATGCACATTTCACAGTTTGCCCTCCTAAATCCATATAGACGTTTGATCCTTGTCCATTAGACTGTGGGTAAACGCAGCGTGCCGTGTGGTCCGGCTGAAGGGAAACTGGAGTGCGGACCGTTTTCTTACTGTGCTTTCAGTAAAGCTGGTCTGAATGCATAATCTTTAATCCTAGTCCAAGGCTCATATACCGCACGTCCCTGCTGGGCAAAGGCCAACAACTTCTTCAGCTCACACCCCCCATTTACTCCCGTTTTATTCAGTATATTTTCCAGTTCTCCTGCAGACAATGAGTCCCAGAGTGCAGATTTTAAGTGTAGAAAGAATGGACTTTACGAGGATCCTTCAAGAACAATGGCCTTATTAGAATGAGCAAAACTTGCAAGCATTTTCACTTAGCATCAGTATTACGGATATAAATGACGCCATCATAAAAGGATCGAGCACAATAGACCTTTAAAAGTTGGACATCAAAATAACAAGTCACTCTGTCTAAATCGCCTCCTACTTGCCCGACATGTAATGAGTCATCATGACTCAGATGTCTATCAAATCTATCCAGTAAATGTCTCCTTTCTTTACCTCTATCATCCCGAATAATTGATCCTTGAATTGCTGCGCTTCATTTCCTAAAGTCAACACCCACACAAGCTGTCACAACAGTCGCCTGGCCGAGGAAATCAAGAGAATCACCGATGTCGGCTTTCTTTATGATGCTGCGAGAGGTTGCTCGCCTTGTTCAACGCTTGTATTTAACTGTCAGCGGAATTACACGGGGCATCTGACAGAATGTGAATTCACCATTTCTGTGAAAAGAAATCGAGACTGCAGTAATACTGCAGCTGCTGTGCTACGCTGACGAGAATAGATGTGAACTCGGTGCTTCTTCATCACTTGGATGCACTGAGGAAAAACAACTTTTATCATCAACACAAAAGAGGAAATGTTAACGGAGCAAGACTGCGTCCAAAGCAGGAAGTTAAGTAAAACGCCAAATGAAATAAAGATGTATGTATAACGATGATTTACAGGGAATTAGGGGCTAAAATACCAGACGTTTCCAACATACGCTGTTAATAGAATATTATTTAGCACATCTGCTAAACCAGTTCTGCTGGTCATAAGATTGCCGTGGTTAAAATTTGTGGTTTGGACAAATGAGATTTTACTGCATCCCCCCAAAGTCTGGATTTGTGTTTTACACTCATTTACGGTGGGATATTTGGACTCTGAACACATGGTGGTCTGCTGTTGACCAACACGGGGAGATGATAACAACTTGGGCTTGTATTAGTTTTCACACTGTGTGGGAATGGGTGTGTGTGTGTGTGTGTGCGCCCGTGCGTGCGTGCTGACGCCAGCCCCACAGGGTGTCTGGTCTCGGCTCAAACCTCAATCCCCGCCCTTCCACCTAAAGTGTACGCACACCCAACTGCACGCACGCACACACACACACTCATGCTTGTTTCGGTCTGTCGCCGCATTAATCCCTTTGCTATGCAAGTGCCACAGACTCTCATCAGCCTACCTGGTAAATGGAAACACGTAGGAGGCCCGGTGTGGAGCCGATGCTGGCTCCCAACCCAGCTCCACTCTGTGGCGTCAGTCTGTATCCAAAACAAATGCCGACATTCCACGCATACGTCCGGATAGTGGAGTGGGTTCACATGTTGTAGGTACATTCCACTGGCGATAACGTTTTACATGCACCGACATGTGTCATCTTGGTCTTTTTCCAACAGCTCCTTTATTATGTGAGCAATGGAAAAATGGCGTAGGTGAACGCTGATACAGCAGATTACTTTAAATAAACCTTATAAGGAGGGGCAGTGTATCAGCGAGTCTGTCCGTCTAAATCTGCCAACTTCAAGAGAATATTGATAACTTTGTCTACATTCCTTCCATTGAAAAGGAAGAGGAGGCCGTCTAAGTGCTGCTTCTCGCTCCCCCTCTATCCTCCTCTCTTCCAAGACCCTTTCCCTCTTCTCACCCGCCTGCAGATGGCGGATGCCACAGCCGATGTTTTATTTTTTGCACATCAAACCAGAGGTCACAGCTGCAGCGTTCCTAAACCAGCCGCAGATGTTTCAGAGCCGTTACCTGACAACCGGTGCAGATGGAACGTGGAAGAGCCACGGAGATCAGAGAAGCAGACAAACACATTTGCAACTTTGTGGACTGCCTTGCCACCTACAGCATCTGTTGCACCGACAGAATTGAAATAAGACGGGCGAGCGAGGGGTGTAATGCAGATTTGAAACTGTTTAGAGAATGCTGTGTGAGGGGGGCGGGGGGTTGTCTGGATTGGATATTAAGTGTTGCTTCATTGATGTAGCAACACGCACATTCTATGAGGCTCGACCTACAGAGCACAGATGGTAGAATGCATTAGGAGCGTTGCGTTTAGTCTGTTATATGGATTAACATGTTAAAATATGTACGGTGAGATGAGAGAAACTGTCGTACACTCGATTAAGTCGCTCGCTTTCCAGTATGTCGGAACCACACTAACCAGTGCCGTCGTAAAGTCGACAACTGCCCGTATTTAATATTATTTTTATCTTGTCTGCTTTTGTGTTCATATCCAAAATAAAATCAACCAATCAATCAATTCTGAATGTTTCAAATACTTTTTTTCTCTCCCCTTTTTGCTCAAAAGTTGTGTCTTTGAAGCCGTTACATTCTCACTACAAGATGTACCTCTATAATAATGTTTGCCACCCGGTAGCCCTTTGGGAGCTACGTAGCTATAGCTAAAGCATTAGTATGATCATAATACTAAATCCTGCAACACACAGTTTGTATAACACTTGAAATACTGCATCCGCTATACAGTATTTACAAAGCCTGAATGTGAGTCATACAATTCTGCTCATTCACATGCGCAGAGGGAAAGTATGATAATTTGGACATCAAGAGGGTTTCAGCAGTTGAGTGTCAACAGTCCTCCATTGGCCTCAATTACAAATGACTGAGGATGACTGGTGCTGGTGAATGAACAGTCGGTGTGCGACCTGAATGGCTGGTTCAAAAGAGCAGACCTGATAGCCAGCATTCAGACCCACAGCAGAGGAGACAGAGAGGCTGCCGCTTCCCTGCAATCAGTAAATACGTGCATTGAAATATGAGCAGATAAAAAAAAGAACAGCACATATCCCTTTGACAGAAGCGAGAAGAGCATCTTTGAAAATGTGACAATCCGAGATGGCGCCCAGCAGAAGTCCTGTTACGCCGCCACTGTACGGTTGGCAAGCAGCTATTTCCTTTTGTTCTTTATGCTCCTTTCTTTTTGCTCGTGTTTGTGTGCTTGTTTTCAATCCGTGCCGTTTATATTCAGATGAGTTGGTCAGAAATGTCAAGTATTAAATTAAGGAATTCGATTTCATGCTCTTGTTCTCTTGTGACTTGGCTGTTTTCACAGCTGTTGATTAAAAAAATGTCAACCAAAATATTGTTTACTGGTGATAATAAATGAAGCGTCTGAGTTTGCCTGGAGTCATTCCTTTCAAATTGCGACATAAAGAGAAATCAACTCAAGGTCAGGCTCGCCGCTCGGACACTGTGTGCCCATCGATGTCCAATGGAGCCAGACTGAATGCACTTTTTGACACCCCCCCCCCCCCCAGAAATCCCCTGAGGACTGAAGAATGGGGCCCAGCCTATTGGTGTTTCCTCTCCGCCACTGCCACTGAGCCACTGCTCTGACTTTAACTTTGACCCTTGACGCCAGCCGGCCGTCCGGTCCGTGCAGGCCGGGGCCAAGCCTCCAGAGGATCGGGAACTGTGTGGCGCGGGAGACCTCGGTGGTGAAGAGGCGACGTGTGTGCGCGCCCAAGGTGAGGGGGGGTCGTTTGGCGGTTGTGTGAACTCAAGTACATCAGTGACAGAACAATAAAACAAGCCTGAATATATTTGTGTCTTTACGTGTGCGGTCACATTCAAATCGCACTGCTAGATCATTTTCCCTCTTTCATGTCCACCTCTCCTGTTCCTCTTCTCCTCAGGCAGACAATCTAATTATAAGCAGTTCAGTTAACTGGAAATTTGAACTCAGGAAGCAAAATAGTGCCAGGAAGGTTTGTCCTTTGATCGCCTGAGCTGCTGGTGGTCTCTGGTACAGTGGGTCCGGGGGGCACGGTGCCACTCGACTTTCACGGTCTAACCCAGGAGATTGGTTCAATGCGGCCACAATAACAAGCGATGAATCACAGTGGAAGTGAGACTCCATCATGTGATGTGTTCATTAAAAATGGGCCCATGAAGGGCAGGACAGTCACGTCAGAGGCGAGACACTGCGGAACTATCTGAGCGTCATGGTGCTAATGAAGAGAAGCTATTAGTAAAGTTTAATGAGCGCCGTGGTTGGACACATGATGATAAGGAAAAACAATGAGTCTCTGGGGGGGGGGGACAAGGAAACCTTAGAGTTAGAGGAAAGAGAGCTCAAAAAACAAAAATGCTTCTATAGGTCCATAGCAGCTAATGATAGCATTAGCTTTCATTGGGTTTTCTATTGGCATCACTAGACCAAATGTATTCTGTGCAGTTTCTGTCAATCTATTTATAAGAAGAAAGAAATACTGTTTTTCAACACAACTACGTTGACTAAAATGTTAGCGATAATAGTGATGATAATTTTATGTCAGAGAATGTTGCCAAAAAGAAAACCGATCACATGACTAAAAAATATGAAAAATAATGTTCACATTTCAAGACTAAAACTAAGGGCTAAAACTAAAGTAATTAACACCATGATCTCTGCTTAACTAACGACTCCCTTACAGCATTTGTCATATTGGCTCATATGTTGCATTATATTATTTATCATCTTTTCAGCCTTCATAGCTTACATTCTTACAGTAGTCACTACAACACACCTTGCAAACTTCACACAGGTTCTCATGGTAGCGTCTGCCTCTCTGGTTTACATGTGGCGGTCATATTGACTGAATTTATTAGCATTAATTGACTGAATTAATTTCACTGCATTCATCATGTCTGGTATGTAAAGTAAGAGTGGCAGCAAATGTCTGGACCTGACATGTACGGTTGGTATCAAAAATGAATGGCGTCAGTATTCAGTCCAGCACACATGGAATGATGACTGCTGGAAACCTTTCATACCGCCGAGAGAAGAGAAGAGAAGGGAAATGTCTCCATCCAGCCAACTTCCAACTGACAAGCCTTCCCGCAACCCCCGTCTCTTTCCACCAATTAACTACAGCATAAGCATATGCACTCTATTTGCATGAGCGACGGCTAATTCCTGATGTCATCGCACAGCTGTCGAAGTAGATTAGACAGGCTAGCAGTCGGAGAGATCCCTGCCTTATCTTCTGCCTCAGTGTTGGATCTCGTCAGAGCATAAAATAACAAAATCGATACATGTACTTTGCGATCATCTTGTTGTAATCATCCACTGAAAGTCAGACTGATTTCAAGCCTCTGTGGCTGGCAAGGTTTAGAAGGGATCATTGTTTGGACGGCAAGATAAAGTTTGAACACGCCAGGGGTATTTCCTGTTTGTTTGCATGAGGAATAACACTGCCCTGGGTCTCCGCCAGGGTGCATGGGAATAAAGAAATGCTTGTGATGGTTCAAGCGTTTGTGCAGGAAGTTTGCCTGAAGCATGCTTGCTTGGGTCTGCTGGCTAAGAGGGGTGACAGTACCAAAATGTTATGACAGGTTTCTGTGAAGATGTTAGCGATTTTTATCAGGATGGGATAAATCATCTGTAAAAATAGGATAATCAGGACATAGGATGCAGCTGAAGTTTATTTATCGTCTCATATTTGGTTCCAGAAGACAAACATGAATTCAGCATCCTGCAAGTTTAAAAAAAAAAGAAAATAGCCATGATAAAATACACCCATTCAATTGCATCATGATTTAAATAGGTGCAGCCAACACACATCTTGAATTGATGGGTGGATAGCTACGTGATCACCTCAATAACGATCGCTGCCCAAAACAGAAAAATAAAATAAAATAAACATTCAAGATATAATCATGAGTCAGTACAAAATAAATTCCACTTCCAAAATGGTTGAATACAATATCAGCATGTTGTTGACTCATTGTAACACATTACAATCAAATTATTAAATCAAGGCAGAAATTATGTTTTAAAAAAAACATGAAATGTTCTCTTAAAATAAATGTATTTTATTATGTCATTTTAATTAAAAGCAACGAAGGGCCATTTATTTCATCAGAAATATAAAACAGGAAATGTTGCTGTTATTATTTTTCAATTTTTTTTTCTTTTCGAGAAGGACAAGGGTTTCCAAACACTTTGTCTCACTGACACAGATGTTTTCTGCAAGTTTCCATTGCTGTCAAAGCTACAAGTGCTTAAATAAATAAGTGCTATAATTAATGTGAAGGCAAAGCTTAACGCTGTTCTGATTGATTGCATTTATGCCAAGAACAACAGTTTTTAGGCCAGAAAAGTGACTTATCACATGAGAGAAAAACAACGACAAACAGAAATATTAATGGCCGGGTGCCCTTGGCTGCAGTGTCCGCCAACTTATTTCCTGTGTTTACGACACCGCGTGTCAAAGTGAAACTGAAAAATCTGATCTAATTTAGTTTCCCGTCTGTGTCTAAAGTATTGTTTTTTCATTATGTACCGGTAGTTGTTTTAGTGTCACTAGATATTTTCGCAAGAGCACAGAAAAGTCCATCTCCAGACCTTCCTGTTTCTTTTTAACAGACCGACATTGTTCAAAATTAAGCTTGTTGGGCATCAACAATTATTATTGTTATTATTATTAGAATTGATCCTAGATTTTTGGGGTGGGTACAGTTTTTCAGTCTCGGAGGCTGCGGGTCACAGTTTAACTTTAATCTTCTTTCGTTAGAGGAGACGTAGTACAGACACCACGTTCACTCAACACATTGCAGCACGTAGCAACTCTGAAATGTTCCCCTGTAAACAGCAGCAGGTAGGAACTCAAGTTACGATATGAAACAATAGCAAATAGTTGTATAATAATGAATTATTTAATACAACTAAAAACACACAACTGCATACGTAATATAAATTAATATGGCACATTTGTAATTAAAATAACTTGTGTGATAAATAGGATAACTAAGGCTACATTGGTTTAGCGTCTCTTTCTTGAACTGTACAGCAACTTTTCCATCCTGTTCTCTCAGAAAGTTTGCTTTTCTTTGGCAATATTCATTATATATGGCAAGATGCAACAAAATTCTGGTTTACAAATATAAAAATACTTTTGTTTTTCCCCTGAAAATCCTCACAACATATATTTTTCTACAAAAGAAAAATAACATGGGAATGTTTGTGCCAAAGCTTGGTGGAAGTCTTGGCATAAGAAAAGTAACATTGCAGGAGAAAGTCATCCCTCATTAATGTAACTGGAGAGGCAATGACACAATCCCCAGTGCTTGTTGGTTTTATTTTAACTTCAATCTCAGTGTCAACAGCAGAAAGGATTATAACGGGGCGCAGCCATGTCTCTCCCTGGTTGCCATTACAGTGTAATGTCTGACAATTAAGATCTAATCTTTTCAGTTGGCTCTCACAGCTAGCATCACCAGCCCACCGCTGATCAAGATAAGCAACAATCTCTTTGATTCCTAAATTAGAGCAAGAACTGCCGTCCCCATCTACTCACATTACCAAGTGCACTGTAATGTTCTTTTTTTTTTTTTACTACTACTATTATATTTGGCACAGATGTCAGGTTGATGTTCAAAATAACAACCGAGGGAAGAAAAAATATTTTTTCTTTCTGCTTTTGGAATATCTCAGTGATTTTTGTTTCGGGTTCGGCTCTTCCAATAATAAATAATGCATTCATTTCATGTGTTGTTCTCTCTGAGGTGGACGAGGGAACTCTGTTTCACCTCAAGGTCATAAATCAAGCAGAAAAGCCTGTCAGGAACGGGACCTCATGGTCACAACATGCCTTCACTGGCTCAGGTTTGCGAAATGTCAGCATATTTGGGAGCCACGTGTCTTCAAAAAGCTCGTCTCTCAACTAATTATCAAAACCGTGACAAATATGTGTGCGAGATATTTGGCAAAGAGCAGTATCATTCGGTTTAGTTGGCTTCCAAAAACAATTCATTTCAGCCTCCACAAAGCTGGCAAGAAAATATTGAACTTTTCCCACAAAGAGTTTGCTAATGATGCTGGGAAATAAAACAGCAAAGGGGGAAAGTGAGTACAGTATAATAGTTCATCATTTTATTAGCTGTTTATTCCTGTAAATATTAAAAGCAAATTGCACTCTGTATCAATTAGCAGCATCTGTGGAATTTGTGATTACATGCTTTCTTTGGAAGGACCAGAGGGAGGATTGTTTTTTTTTGTAATACTTTGTGTTTTTATTTCCAGATCTCCATCTGGTCCCTGGAGCCACATCGCTGTGCCGTCTCAACTTTATATTAGGGCAAATGGAATTATGGCTCTCTTTCCATGGGCAAACCCAAGCTGTGCTCTTGCTCTGGCTGACTATCCGCCTGCATGCTCAGCCAGTGTGTATAATATATGTAATGCCTCTATGCGTGTATTTGATACATACTCATCTGGGAATGTGGCTTTTCCAAAAATCACTCTGTCATAAACGGTTTAAATCAAAATGCTTTTTTTTAATTTCACTTGCTTACCCAGTGCATGGACAAGGGACACATCTAGCAACCACAGCATCAATACCTTTGCATGTCCTCCATTCATTCAGCAGGGGTGACTCCGAGTTCAAGTTTGCCTGGAGTGATGATTAACGCAGTTGGGTCACATTTCTCTCTGTGATTAGATCTTTCCCCTTGAATGAATCAACACCAAATCAAGCAGCAAAAAGCCTCACCATCAGAATGAAGTAGATCAATGCGAGTCCGGCGTCTGCGAGAGCTTCCTGCTGCTCTGCTGGAGCCGCTAAGGTGGCTGCAGCACCGGGACTTTCACTCTCATTCGAAGCGCCACAGGCCAAACTCTGCACAACTCCATCCACGACAAAGAATTCTGTACGGGAATTGGAGAATGTGGTCGAGAGAAAGAGCCAGCTGGAGGGAGCGTTTCCCGCAGCCTGGGCACAACAGCGCCGTGTCGGTAGCATGAAATGAAGCCTTTGCGTTTTACCAAGAAATGGTTTCCTCTGAACTGCTTTTCATAAACTATTAAGTTTCCACATGGCGCCTGTATTAAGAGAGGATGAATTAAGTGAAATTAAATTAAACACTTAATATAAGAAATGTGTTTGTACCTTCATCATGAAGTTAAAAACAAAATGTTTGCACAGCCTGTTGTCTGGAGGCAATGCAATCATTGCTTCCTGCTGGCTGCATCTTACTGCCTCCCTGATCTCTCTCCAATACTTCTTTTCCTTGTCTTTGAACTCTCACACGGGGAGCGAGGCTCATGTAGCGTATCAACACTTTCTCCACAAACACAAAGAGAGCGGGGGAAGCCTTTTAGGGTACGCTCAAAGGTTCCCAATCAAGTTAGGAAGCTGTTGGTAGAGGAGGGAAACAAGCACGTGTGTTGCATGAACAAAAATGTTTCCACTTCCTCCTGCAACTCAAAAATTACATCATAATAACCTGGAGACGAGTGCTGGTGATGTCTGAACCAGCATTCATGGTTTGGAGGCGGTGCTGAAAAGTCCCGCCCGTTTTCCATTGCTTTAAATAATGAAGAAAAATGGTTGATAAAAATTACAGAAAATGTAAGAAAGCATCATCGGGAATAATTTGGTTGAATGAGGGGAGGTTTATGATGCAAGCTGCCACCAGGGGGCAGTAATGATGTTTTGACTTAATTTTAATGATCTTAAAGGTCTAATTTATAAGAAGTCCTGTTGGCCTGTCCCTCATGAGACCTTTTCCCCACGGAAAAGGCAAACTATTTAAATATTATTTTAAAGTAAACAAGTTACCATTTCATTTAGTTTGTGAATTTACATTTTTAAAAGTAATACATAGAATCAAATAGATCAAAACATTACATGTCCTTATTCTGAATTAGAGGGTGGCGGGTGGGGGGTAATGCTATTTTGGGATTAGTACAAGATTCTGTGCAGTGGGGAAACAATTTATGCAAACAGGATAATTAAATTTATGAAACTACTAATATGTCTTTCCCCTCACACTCCACATTAAGAAAAAAAAATACATGAATAATTTGTGCCAACAAAGATGAGGACATCTGCTCTCCGTGCTCCCTACAACACATGAGGGCATGAGGAAAAGGATTGGAGGGCAAGACACCTGTTTGATCTAGTTTGATGCTCACCTGAGTCATCTGACAAAACAGAGCCCTTCTTTGGAACACGGGGCTCGAAAGAATTTGATCCGATCCGAGGCCATCTGTTAGATGCATGAATTATGAAGCAGGCAGGCGGCGAAGGAGACGTGAGTAATAGCAAATCAGTCTGCTGATTGGATTAAGTGACGACAGTATGCATATATATATATATATATATATATAAGCCACTGTATAAATATCTGGAAACACCATGGCTACTGTGCAAACACACGTGTGCAGCATTTTATGGCTCTCACCTGTGCAGCTGCCTCTTGTCGCTGTCTTGACCTTGTGCGAATGGCGACAGCAGGGAAAACAGAATTTGTCAAATCAGAAGCACCGCTGATGAGGAAAAACATAGATACGATACACGCCGCATGCAAAGCCGACCACTCGGAGAGCAGGGCCTGCCCTGGGAACAAAGACAGCAGCAGAGCAGCAGGGCCGTGCTCAACACGCGTGTGAACACACAAGCAGCAGAGAACAGAGCAGTCCAGGGTCGAGCTCAACGCCCACGCTCACCCATGAGAGGTGTTGGGTTGCGTCTGGCTGGCGTATGTGCACGTATGTGTATGCCTTCCTCTCAGCTCAGCTTCAGCATGCACTCCTCCTTCGCCATGTGTGTATCTGTGCATGAGCTTGTGTTAGGCCCAGAGGGTCAGGTTCCCTTCTCAACATACAGACAGAGAACGCAACGACAAATACGAGACTGATTAGTTCCTTCCTTCCTTAACAGCACAAAGCCCAGCCTAAGCTCTCAGCAAACACTCTGTCGAAAGGAAGGGGGGGGAGAGGGAGGGAGGAGAGAGTCCAACCTGTGGAGTGTTTGTCTTAAGGATAGAAGGAAGAAGAGGACAAGTGATGAGTGGATGGAAAAGAGGAAGGGAGGCACGCAGGTACAGAATTGTGAGGAATAGATTAATGCAGTGAGAGACAGGAAGGTGGTTTGGAAAGAAATAGAAGAAAAATGCAATAACAAATAAAAGAGCACTCAGAGCGCAAACCTCGGCCAAGCTGCTCATTCTGTGCATTTTTTACTTTTATTTTATTTTTGTCATGATATTGCATATCGGGCCCCTTTGTGACTGTGGTTTTTGGATGCATATTTAACAAGATATGTTTATTTTTATATATCTATAAACGAAAAGCCTCCATCATAAGAAAATGGGAAAATCTGGATTTTTTTTTTTTTTTTTTTTTTGCATCCAGGGGGGTATCCGGATCACTTTCAAAATTTAACAGGCTCTAAAATAGGCCAAGACCCATCTTCAGATTTTTTTTTCATCAAGATCCATCCAGCAGTTTTTCTGTAATCCTGCAAACCAACAGACTGACTAACCGGCAAATGCTGTCTAACACATAACCTCCTTGGCGGAGAGGAGCGAGGAGAGAGAGGGAGGTGTGCAAACAGAGACAACAGGGTGAAAAGCAGGGGATTAAGCATGCAGGCGTTCAGATGAAAGGGTATCACTACCCTTGACCTGAGCTGAGGCTCGAAAAATGACGGCGAAATGAAACAGGAGTGCAGCTTGATGAATGCACACTCTTGTTTGCCAAGGCTAATACGATCTGTTCAAACATTCCAGAGTAAGCAGGGTGTGTGTGCGTGTGTGCGTGTGTGTGTGTGTGCGTGTGTTTAAGGTGTCCATGCATGTCTGGAGGCAAAAGGAAAAAAAGGTGCTGGCCTTGTAACGTCTGTTTCCAACCTCCAAATCCATCTCTGCCTTGAACAATAATCTGGGTGTTGTTACATGAGTGAATCAGAAATCCATTTGCTCAATGTGTTGTGAACATGTGAAGCCACCGGATTTGTCAGTGTTGAGTTAAGTTACTGAAGAACATATTTCACTCGTAAACCAGAAGAGATGAAAATAGCAGTTAAAACAATCAATCATTCAAATCAATCCCAAAATCGCTTTTGTTTCCTCCTTTGGTTTTAGTTCAGGACTTTATTTTCTGTATCCTCAACGTGCAAATTATTATTAAATACTATAATATATATACAAAATAATATAGATGATATTTTTGGTCTTGAAAAAAGCAATAATTCTGGTGAAAGCTAACTTACTCTGTTATTTTATCAGCTTGTTCACAGTGAGGCCAAGAGGTATGTTTGCATTTGTGCATGCATATGGGTGTGTATATGTATGTACTGTATATGTACTGTATGTATGTATCCATGTATGTATTGTTGAATTGAATATACTTATGCAAATACGAACCAGTATTGCAGACTTTAATTTTGAAATTCACAAAGAACTTGAGGAGATTTACGCATCTCTTTATATAACAAATAATACATTAATTGAGAGAATGTTCATTCTGTCTATGTGAAACATGTTATTAAATTGAGATATAAAGTTTACGGCATCACGGGGGCCCCCCAGACGGCTCTTGCTTTCTTAATTGACCCCTCTCTCTGTCTCCCGCTCTCTCTTAGCCAGCCATTAAAAAAGAATGATAATTTCTCGCAGCATCGCATTGGGCTTGAATATGTCCTCTGAGTTTTGGCATGCTTCTATGCGTCTCCAAGCTCAAGTTTTAAATGTGTGTGTGTGTGTGTGTGTGTGTGGCTGACAGCAGTAGTTAGCAGAGAAAATGAATAGTTGCCACCATCGTTCATAGTTCCCTAATGAGGCGGCTGGGCCCCTTCTACCCCTCGCGTCTCCTCTTTTATATGTTCTGTGTGGCCAGGTCTCCTTCTCATCTCACGCCTTCAGAGCCCGGGGGCCTCATTACCTTGCTGCTATTGTTTATTTGGAGGGAAGAAGAGAAGAGAAGGGGGGAACATGAAAGTAATGCTTGTGATTGACTGCTTCCGCTTGTACAACCTTTCTCAAGGCCGCGGTGGATTTTTGGGTCCGCGTTTAAAACGCGTGCAGATTCCAAGAGTGTATGCAAACTGAGTGTGTGCGTGCAAACTTTTGATGAAGCTCATTTTCAGATCAGCCTCTTGTTGTCACGCAGCACTTTCTGAGGGCTGTGTGTTTATGTGCTATTTTGGGAATGCCGAGAGTGTGTTCTAAGGAAGGATGAAGTCATGTCTCGAACCAGGGTCTCGGAAAATTTGAATTAAAAGGGAACTGCCTCTTCCAGGAATATTTGGTGCACATAGCTGAAAAAATGGATTGGGAGGATGAGATGAAGGAGGAGGGCGAGAGAAAGCACCTGGGAAAAGTAATATTGTATGCCCCGCATATTGTATTTTACATCTGTCCCTCTTTGTGGAACAGTTTTAGTTAAGTTGACTTTGTTATATTTCTATAAGCTTTGAATTAGTGCGATTGCTGGTGGTGCAGCCTCTAAATCAGAGGCTGCAGGATTTTGCCTGCTGACATGCTGAGAAAGCATTTTTTATTGGGTGCTGCGTTCAAAAGGAGATTGTTGGTAACCGCAGAATGTCAATCAATCCAAGAGACAATGAGAATTGGCTTTTTTGATGTGTGGAAAGTTTTTCGATCCCGATAAAAGAATTTATGAATTTCTCCTCAGGCAGAAGCTTCAAAGGACAAAGAAGGAACACAACAGCAAGACATGTTTCATTTGAGCTTCTTCAAAAACAGCAGGATGAAACATGGCTAGCTAGCTCACAGGATACTGGTGGTTACCATGGGATACTGGTGGATATCATGGGATACTGGTGGATATCATGTTTGCCTTTTACACATAATATTATGTCTCCTGTTTCACTCAGTACAAGATGATATAATTCAGTCTGTTTTCATAATGGTGACCGATGAACGCCAGTTGTTTGTTTTCAATTATCCTTTAATCGTTGCAAGCAAATTAACAACAATTATATTAACCTCATAAATGTCTTATTGCTAACATAGCAATGTCCTATTTAACCCATGCATTAAGCAGGCATGCAGCAACATTAGCAGTGATTAGGAGTCGTGAGTTTCCACCATCAAAATGTGTTTTTCATTCTCTTGCTAGATCCAGAAGCAAAATTTAGTTTCATGCTTGGAGCTCAGCAGATAGAGTGCGATGAGTGGAAAATATTGTTTTTTTTATTGAAACTGCATGAAACCGTGTCAAAAAACATAAAAAAATAATGCTAAAGAGCTCTGCGGAGCTAAAATAAACCTCAGAGCTGGACAAGTTGACTACGATTGCACGCCTGGTCAGTCATCTAGTTTTACTACAAATAAAGGTTGATGCAAGTTAAGATCATTCGTCAAAAATCCTTTTCAGGAAATATAATGAAGACCCAAATGCACTCAGTATGACAGAAGGATGGCCTGCAAGCATCCTCAAAGTAATTCAATTAAATATTGAAACACACCCATTAGTAACACGTATTTAACGAGCGTGTTTGTCACATTTAGAACCAATCACTTGTTTGTAGCATGTGCGTTAGCCAAAATGACCTAAATCACAAACTATAAACCCTGGCCAAAATAGGAAATGCATTTATTCCCATAAAATCCACGATGTCGCGGTTCAGATTGGTCACGTAATCATCGCAGGCCATCCCTTCAACAAGACTACACAACCGGAATCACCTCTGTTGGTTTATAGAACGCGCAGTTAAATCATTGATGGGGCTTTTTTTATTACGTCATAGCCTCCAGTTGGCCTTGAGATCCATCAGTGACGTTTCAGCATCAGTCGCTCCACCGATCTTTGGATTGATCCAGATCGCTTAAAGCTTCCCCTTGATGGACTGATAATGACGACTACGTGTTAAAATGTGTCTGACTAATGCTTTGCCAACATTTATAGGATCTATCTTCACTGCCTTTAAGTCTTTCGAGGACCTGATTTAACCTTCCATGTTTGTTTGTTTTTATGTTTTATGCAAATCAGTCCGTTTGATATTTTGATAGACAGTTTGAAATCCTTTTTGACCCTTTTCATTTCTAAAAATGCTGGCATTTTCTTTTTTCTTTATTGTGGGTGTTTATGACCCTTAACTTGCGCACTATTACTTTGTCCCATGGGATCTCACATGTTTGCTTCTTCACTGTGTGTTTGTCTTACAGCATGTCAGCAGCCTTCACTTGATTCATGTGCATCTGTGCGGTTCAAATAAGTGTTACATTTGAAATTTATTTTTAATCATGTGCAGAACTCGGGGCAATAAATAATCTTTTAACGAATCAAATGAGCTTGAGCTCGTCACAGATCTGTGTAAATGGTGATTGGGAATTCACAATCCTATCAGCCCAGCGCAATTTTAATCATTACAAATAGAGTGTGCTGCTCTGCCGGCAGGCTGCGGCAAAGGTTTAAACGGGACTGTCAGATGAAGGGTGTGATGTAAATTAACAGCACTGCCTGATGAAATAGCAGACGTAGTCCATTATCACTGTTCAGGGGTCACCTTGGTAAAATACAGGGGCTGCTTATAATAATGACCTTTACTGAGCCGGAAACACCGGAGGGATGCTGAAAAGTTTCTCAGCGAGTTTTGTTGCAGCGTGAAAAGCCTCTCGTTACAAGAAGAGTTGATGCCGTTGTAATTAGAGAGTAAAATATTGACTTGATGGAACGGTTTCTCCTTTTCGTGTCACATGACAGCCGGACAGTAGCAATGCACCGTTTATCCACTGGATTTAACAGCAAGATTAGAATTTCTGGAAGTGCCCAGCGGCCTCTGTGTGGACCAGTTCCACAACCAGGGCAAAGGTGGAAAGAGTCAAATGGTAATGTCATTAATTTAAGGAGCGATAACTGAATTCTTACACTGCTGCTATATGAATATTGCCGCTTTAATGAAAAACAAACATGGACACTAATTGAAATTTAGCAGATTCACACTCGGTGTAATTACTGTGTGACTGGCAGCATTTGCGACGACTCAAAGGGAAAGTATCAATCATACATCAATGGATTTTGTTTGTCACAATTAACCAGCGTGCTATATTAATTATTGTGACATTTGGAAGAGATATTGTACCATATACAGCCAGTAAAATATAACGAGGACTGAATGCATTGTTGCACCGCAGCAAGAAGGTTGTGGGTTCAAATCTACCTGAGGACCTTCGATTGTTCTGAAGGAGTTTGCATGTTCTCCCTGTGTCTGTGTTGAATTCCTCCGAGTTCTACGGCTTCCTCCCAACCATCACAAATATGCAGCAAAGGTGAATCGGCGACTCTAAATTGCCCCCCAGGTGTGAATTTGAGAGCGAGTGCTTGTTTGTCCTCCGATGCGGTCCTGTGGTGACTCATCCAGGGTGAACTCCGCCTCAAGCCAAAAGTCAGCTCGGATAAGGTTCCAGTCGCCCGGAGTTCCTACACAGGTTGGGGCGGCTGCAGAAGATGAGTCAGCCCAACGCTCCGTGACAGGGACAGTCACCGCTACAGTTTGAGTGATGGGGTTTTCACGCCCGGCTCCCATCTGTGCAACATGAGGTGTGGTCTGTTGCTGTCTTAATGTAGCAGAATGCAACTGCACCGTTCACCAGGAACAGCCTGCTCTAAAGTCAGTGGTGTCCTCTTGTTGTTTAAGGGGTGTAGGAGAACAAACATCTTTAATTCGTGTCAGAGTGTCTGTCGATAATGAATGACGTTAAGCTGCAGCCCCCCGCAGCGTGGATGGCACTGAACTGCATTTGTTTCTGCTCCCGGGGTATCACTGCAGGTTGTGTGTGTTCCTCATGTCGTCTTGTGTTTCTCCCAGTGCATCCCTACCGCTCTTGATCCACATGCATAACTAAGCATATTACTACTAGTAACGCTGATGCATTCACACATTTAAAGAACAGCGTATAGCGAGACGGTGGAGACAGAGTCCATCAGCCATCAACCACATGCCTGACCCTCAGAAGACAAAGGTTGCCTGACTTTTAACCCTGAGGGCTCGGGACACACTTGTGTATTTCATATTTGTGAGGAAAACCAGCTCCAACAGTGAATTTAAATTATGCAAAAATAAAATAAAATCAAGAACATGCCCTCAGATTCCATGATGTTAAGGCAGCATGGGTGAGAGGCACTCTGATTACTTTTATTCATGCGCACAAAATCCCACCTATGACTAAATAAGTGACTAAATACAACTCCTTCACAGGTTGCGTTTAAGACAATAGGCTTGTGATTGCTACGTTACTGCAATCAGAGCCTTGCCTCCTGGGGTCAGAGGTCAACAGCAGGGAACGGTTTCACAGATTAAACAGGAAGCAATGAAACTGGAACTTTTCTGACGATTCTGTGTGCTTTTGTGTCTGTTTTTTTATAAAGTGTCAAAGCAAAAAGGAGCGCCTGAGGGAAGTCAGCTGATCCCTCCATGCTCTCGCTCCGTCAAGGAAGGGAGGAGCATGGTGCATGTTGTTACCACATCTTCTTCCTCTTCCTCCTTTTATAATTCTCCTCCTGGGGGGGAGGGTTGTGGACCAGAGCAGTGTGTGCACGTAGGCATTTTGCACATACATCTGCAAGTCGTGATTAAATCTCTCATTGACAATTTTCAGATGTTGAGAGACAAGGTTAGAAAATGTGCTGCTGCCGCTCGGGGCGTAAGGGAAACATGTCAAGCCTATCCGGTTCCATCTAGGAACATCGTGCATCACTTAGATGAATGCTGTATGTTGTATTCTGTCATACGTGCACTACACGGAGTCGCACAATGATGTGACACGGATAGGGGGGCGTGGCTGACAAATGTAAATGATGTATAAGGCAGGTGATGACCTGTATTTTCAAGATGTGATTTTTCCTTTCTTTTTCAATTTGGTCGGTGGGGGGGGAGAAATATATAATATCAGCAGTAGAATATTTTTGGACACACCCTTCACAAAGCCACATGGCACCCTGCTTGAGAAGCACAGTTTTAGATCATCACATTAAGGCTTTAAATGGACACACCTTGAGTTGTAATGCAGCATGGTGGACCTGTCTTCAAATATGAAGCAATTTATTGCAGAATAATAATTTACAAGTTTATCAAGTATTTTATTATTCTGTAAAGTACTGGATAAAAAGCTATGAAATTTAATTTATTGCAGTTGTTGCCACAGCAGATGACATCGGAAATAGCTCATCGGTTAGGTGTGCAATAAATACGTCAAACGAAATCTTATTATTACACAGGTGCAACATTATTTATTTATTTTCATTTTGAAAAGCCATGAATTGTCTCTCTTCTTCTAGTTTATGAAATGTTGTCAGACTCAGAGCAACATGATTGAGGAGGTGCACGGAACATGTGTTTTTGATTTCATCCAGAGAGCTGCTATTGGCTTGGATTTTCAGATTTTCACCCAACAGCTAAAAAAAACTATACGCCACACCTGATTCTAGTTGGCCCCGAAAGTCCTGCACCAAAGCCAGGAAGGAAGCGTTGAGCATCCATCCCAGCTGGACTCCTCAGCTGCTGTCAGGTGCTGTCAGATTCAGGAGTAACCTCCAGTGGATTGTTGCTCCTGTATATTTTCGAGAGCATTTCTTAAAGAATTTAGCGAAATGTGTTGCCCCGTTGGAGGGGCTAAGTATGGAAGAACGCCCCCCCCTGCTACGTGTTGGGAGGGGGACAGAGGTAATTACTAGCGCCAGCAGCACAGAGTGTGCCAAGCCTCTGCACATTAATCAGCATTACTCCACTGTCCATCTGTACATTATGTGAGAGTGTGTGGAAGAGCACATCCCAGTGGTCACATTCCTCATAGCAACCGGATGCCTGGAATGCCATCACAGCCACAATCTGCTCAAGGGCCCTAAATCGGAATGGAGGCCATTTCTTTTCTGCCTTCCCCCCAAATTAATTTTCACCACTTAATTGCTGTGTTCATTACCAGGGTACAACAATGTCAAAGAACCACTGTCCTGATTTAATTTCCACGGCTGAATGTGAAATGAGTCGGAAAAAGAGGCAAAGCGCTGTGTGTGTGTGTGCGCTGCTTGTCATTTGGCTCATGTTGAACTGCAAAGCAGAGGCAATTTAGGTTAAAGTGAAATGAGGAGGAATGGAGGAAAAAAAAAGCAGGGGTAATTTGTTGTGGCAAATTGATGAGTCATCTATTGTTTGCGGTCTTTGATTGGCAAAAGAGCCAAGCAGTATTAGCATTAGTAGAGGAGCCAGAAATGGTCTTGGCATACATTTTTCATTCTGTCACTCTTTTATTTTAAATCCCAACACATTTCTTTTCTCCCAGGGCTTTGTGCCTCGCCTCTGTTGGGTCGGCCTGCTGTGTTTAGAGTAATTACAGTCCTGCCAAGCCAGATGTGTCATCTGTGACATTTCCGTAGTTGGCGTAGAAACATTAGCACCACTATTCCTCATTAAGTGGCATCACGTATTATCCAAAATCTAATCTGGGTTCATCACAAAAAGTAAAGGGGAGATTGCGTGCAAAGCGAAACGGCCTAATGCTTTTCATATTTCATATTATCAGCTCTAAATTCTGCATTGGCACTTCATTTAATGTCCCTAAAATTGCACTGCAGAAAGGTGAGTGGTAACAATCACCCGCTCCTGATTTGTTCCCTGCTCTTGGGGCTTGGAAACCGGAGCGCCAACCCCTCATGCATACTAAACCAATGAGGAGGCACAACATCTAAATGTTTATTCTTTGTGTCTCTCAGGTGGAATAAGTTAGAATAAAAGCCTGTTTGTTCCCCATTCATGTCTACGGAGGATTTAAGCAAGGTGAGGGTGTGTGTGTGTGTGCATGTGCATCATATTCAGGTCGAACTTCAAGGCTAAACTAGAGCGAGATGAAAGGGAGAGATGGGGCACTCTGCCCTGTGACGAATGATTGCGAGATATGACTCAGGCCTGGAGGTAAACAAACGCGGCTGATTCTCCATGAGGCAAAAGGAATTGAGGGTCTAGATGTGTTATCTAAGATGAGAGACAGCAGAGTGTGGCCACATCAAGGCTGGCACTCCCAGAACGGTGCAGGGACATGGACATTTATGTAATTCTTAGAGTAGCATTGATTGCGCTTCATTATACCATTAACTGATGCTGAAAGCAGTTTTGATGTTTCAAAATCATACCCTTTAACTCTATATCTCCTGGATGGGGACATCCATTTTTCCATGGATTGGCCAGGACTCATGCCCACATTGCACCTGCTGGAAATTAAAGGTAGGGTTGACAAGGTATTTAGACAACTTGACATTGAGTTGGTCATGAGGGGCTTTTGATATGTCATGTAGGGGTAAGCTGCTGGCCTCAAGCAGAAGTCAGCTAATCCACATTCGTCAAGTCCTCGGCAGTTTGAGTGGCCGTATCCTGAGAGCTAAGAAGTATCTAAAAATTGAAGCACGTGATGCACCTTCCTTTATCAGAAAGAACTGATCTGCGCTTACAGCTTTCACAAATCCGAGTCTGTTTAAGACAGAGGTTTAAAGATCCCACGTTTCAGCGATGCTGGTGTGTCGCTATTGGAACAGAAAGAGTCAATGAGTGCATCCCTAATGGAAACTTAAATGATTAAACAAGTTAAATGAGCTGCTAGATGGCGAGACTAATAGTCTGCATGCTGTCTGCTTTGTAATGTGGGTGCTGAGTTTACACTGTTTCCTGACCTTCATGATAGGAAGCGATGCCTTTATAATCTCCATAAACTGAGGCATCGTGGTCAACAGAGACCGGCTTATGCCGCTTAACGCCTGAAAGAACTCAGCAAACATCTGCTTGCATTTATTCTGCCACACTTATCAGCGTGCAAATGAAGCAGGGTCTTCTTCAAGATAACATGTGTACACATAATGTGTTTTTCATACCCGAAGCACATTTTAAACGCTGATATATATGTACCAGTTGGAAAAAGTCAAAGAGGTTAATGCGCTGTATGGATGGCGTTGAACGAGGACAGGAGATAAGGAGCCATTCAAACGAGCTTGTCCTTGTGTTGGTTTGCAGTTGTGCACACACACACACACACACACACACACACACAGCCATCATTTCCAACCTGATTAGCTCTACAAGCAGCAATATCCTGAGGAGGAGATGGAGTGTTTTGTTCCACCCATTTGCAGTTGCACAGACAAGAAGCAAAGCAGCAGATTAAGACCAGCGTCTCGCTGAGAGAATGTTTGATGAGGACGTTTTTCTCATGACAGCTATTTTGAAGCTATAGTGAACATTACAGACATCAAATAGAGGATGTTTTTATTGTGTAAATTGTCAAATGTCACAGTCCTGTCTCCCAGAGAGTCATTCTAATCAAGAGAGACTACAGAGTTTAGGAACAGATCAGAAAATTCAGATTAAATCTACTGCAAATAGAAGTCCAGGCTTTCGTGCTTCGACCGTCCATCCAAGACGGTCGGAGAGAGAGAGAGAGGGCCTATTTAAAGTTCAACAGCTTAAGAATTACTGGCTAACAGGAGAACGTCAGCAGTTGTAATTGTGTAAGCGGAGATATTAAATCCTGGAGCAGCAGGTAAGCGTCGCGATGCAGAGGTCATGTGCCAAGAGATGGTCTCCATTCTGCGGCTCCCGACTCGTGGCAACACCCTGCTCAGCAATTCTACCTGAAGTAGTTTGTCCTTGTGGAAAAGGTTCCTGTTCAGGCAACATTCAAAGCAAGCCTGCCAGAGCCACAGCATCAGTCAACGCTGCCATGCATGAGGTTGTGCAGGCTCATGTTACAGCCTAATGAAATCGTTGCCTCTTGTCTCATGCTCTAATTGCACACGAATGACATCAAACTTCAGGTTTAATCGTTTGCACCTGAACTGTCCGTTCAGGTCGCATATGCTGCTAGTAATGGAAGTAGTGCACTGGTGGGTTTATTTCTAGATTTGATCAACATATAAGTCAGTAAGGAGACCACAGGCAGATGCTTTGAAAGGGGCAGAACAATCACGAGTCTCTGAGGATGATCTGTAGGGTTGGAGATCCAGTTCCAGCCTTGTTTTTCCCCTCTCTTCGCATTCCGTATGATGTGCACGGCCTCAATCCTTCTCTCTCATCCCCCGCTTTCTCCCTCTGTTCTGATAATTAATAGTTTATTAATATTTAAGCAAAGTGCAGCAGAACACACACACACAACCACCAAAAAGAAAAGTTTAATTTGATTTCAGCTGCTGTGCATTTGTAAGTTCGGTGATGGCACACTTTTTGGAAATTGCTCTTGAATATCTTTGCTGAACTTGAAGTTTGGCCGGTTATTGGATGCGACGGTAAAGGGGCAAGAAGCAGAGCTGATTAGTCAAGATAAAAGAGGGAATAAGAAGACGGGAAAATCCCCCCTTGTGATGGGTTTAACTTCTATTACCAGCTGCTTAATGCACAATAGCACATCCGTCATTTCCCATCTCTGGATCTGGATGTAAAGTCGATGTCTGAGCGCTTGATCAAGAGAGTGCCTTTGGTATTCCGTGTGCATGCAAACCTGAGAATCCTACATGGAGAAATTCCTCTCGAGTGGGAGCTGAGCTGCTCTCTGGAGACATAATTAGAAGGATTTTTTTTTTGATGATGAGAAACTAGGCTGCTATTCAGATTTCCAGTGCAGTGTATATGGGATTAACTGTACATTACATGGATTTCTAATCCATAGGCACGCTAAACCAGGAATTAGCATGCATGATTAACGTTTTAAACCAGCTATTAGATGAGAATAATACTATAATTCACCTAAAATGGCTCACCATGTTTTGACTACTCTCTAGTCTGCATGGAGCAGCCAATAATCTGAAATGGGAGACTTAAATAGACTCTTTGAGAAATTCTAGTGGAGTAGTGCAAGCAAAAATGTACTTTAAAAAAACATGTTTATTTACTCAGGGAAAGATTTTCCAGCATTGCTTCCCTTTTTTTCAGCAGTAACCTGATTCTCACAGTTATAGTTGATACATTTGTGGGGCTACTCAGTAAAAAAACAGGCTTCTACTTCTGGCCTCGGGACCAAATGTGGCTTATTAATGTCAGCTGTTAGCGCCTCATTCAGTTTTCTTCTCAGGCAGCCAGATGGTCTAGATCTGAACTGGCTCCTTTCCTGCCGCATGTCTTCCTTAGCTATCATCGAGGGTAATGCTACGTCCGCCCGCATGGGATTTCACAGGAGAGGGGAAAGTTAAATGTCATATCTAATATAAGAAACTGTCATTATCCTTCCATCGCATTTTATACATTACACCGAAAGTACTGATTGTCATGTTATGTCTGCTTGAGTTAAATGCTAAAATCAGCATGGAATTTATTTTTTTAAACAAACTTCCAGATCCAAACTTTTCTTTGACATTTCTTTTACTTTGCTTCAACAATTGATCTGTCAAGCAACAACTTGTTGCAAAAAACAACAACAACCTAAAGGTCAGGCTCAATTCATTTCCCCTTTAACCTCTTCTTGTGCAGCGCCACACAAACTCATCCCAAATCTCCCGATTGCGATTCTGCCGATTCCTCCAGGAACATTGCTAAACCCTGCACACTGTATCTTTAAGAATTTGTTCCCTGCCCTCCACGTTCCTCAAGCCTCTCTGAGCTTGTCTTGTAAATGCTCTGCTGCTGCATCAGTATTCCACAGATGGAGCTCCCTCTCCCTCTCCCTGTATGATTGTGTTCCTATGCAGGGAATAAGATTTGATGTGGCTGCCTACAGGTAGACCAGCAGTTCCCCTGAGCCCAGGAACTGGAGCAAAGCTTAGCCCCTGATTCCAAATGCTGCATGGAAAGGAGGAGGCGAGGTGAAAGAGAGACAGAGAGTGTGTGCGTGTGTGTGTGGATGTGTACTTTATATATGCACTCATTACTGTCAGTGTGTTTGTGAGAAGAAGGCAGAGTTTCAGACCACAGCTTCGATCGTTCCGGTGATTTTAGACGCCGTAACAGATCCTCAGTTCCACCTAATTATTTTATGGTCCGACGCCTCTACCAGCGGGAGGGCACAATTATTTATGTGCGTACCAAATCATCGAATTAATTGTATTGCGATGCGACCAGATGGAATTTATATCTGGGAAACGCATAACTTTTTTGATAGTACTTCACAGAGCCTATTTAAGGCACGTTTGTTGTCATGGTGCAGTAACTGGTTAATGTTGTTGACGACTGTGGTCAAGATGTCAGCGGTATTGGATTGCATCCATATTATGCACCTCCACTGTGACGTGAATTTAAAAACAGTGGAGCAGTCAGTTGCAAATTCACACGCCACGTAAAAGAACAGCACAAAGGGGCACAGAGAAAAGACATATGACTGCCTATTTTCTGCTCTGCAATGATTCCGTCAGTTAAGAAAGCGGCTAATGATATATTAGTCCCCAACCCAAAAGCACACGGAGCACGAAGGCATGGACCAACCCCGAGCGCGCTTTCAGGGAACGCGGTTTTAATAAGATCCCAAAATGCTGTGAAATTAAGTCACTGCACCTTTAATTCCAAGCGAACCGAGATTCTGCTGTTGAAGAAAAAAGATGAATGCATTTGTGCAGAAGTGCACTTTGAAGATGGTGTGAATGGGTGAGAGAGGAAGAGGAGAGGAATAGATGAATGCGTTGCGAAGCAGAGTGCGTTTAATTACAGTCTTGCGTATAAAATGTGTAGGCATCAATTATGCCCCCTCGCCTCGCGAATGTTCTGCACTGGATAAACAGGAGTGTGCTGTTTACTCTTGACAAATAATCGTGAAGGGCACAGCCTCTGCCTTGCACAGATTCATATTTATGAAGGTATTTATTTCTCCGCTATAATCAGGGTTTATACGTATCGATTGGAGGGAATCAACCCTCTATGGAAGGATATAACATTTCAATCAAATTGCTCTCGTTTTTGCTCTTTATTTTGCCACTTAAATCCTGTCCCTGGTCTTTGCTTGGCTGAACCCGGTGGATCGATCGGCGCTATAACATCACATTTCATTAGCTTAGATGCGAAACGCTTATTGGCTCTCTGTCACTCACAAGCGCGCACAATGCTTCTCGTACTTTACTTTTACTTAACCTCATCTCTTCCTTTGTCTGAACTTTCATAGAGAAGTAAAAAAGAAAAAAGATCTACCCATAGTTCTTAGGGATCTCATGCACTATGTATGGGATCGATCAGAAAACAGGCACAGCACTTCCTCTGCTGCTCCCGCTTAACCCTGGAGATATTGTTGGTCTTGTTTATTTCTTGGCCCACTTGCCTGATCCCGGTGAATCCGTTTGTTGTTACTTCTCCTGGCATGAATCGCGGACAACCGAGCATTGGACGTCTGCCCCGTCAGGCCCACCGAATTGCCAATCAACGGT